>NC_056728.1:1942611580-1942689080 GCF_019279795.1 Protopterus annectens
TTTAGATTAATTAACAGGGAAATAATCTGCCATACCAGTATCAATTCCTCTATCAAGGTTCATTTATAGGCCATTTCAGCATGTCTGCTCATGGATCCTCCTCTTTCAAGGCAGTCTCAAGTCAAAATGTTCTTGAAAGGGAGTTTGCATAAGAGGCCTCCAAGTAAACAGGTGGCCCCTTTCTGGGATCTTAATTTTGTGTTAGAGAAACTAACACTTGCGCCATTTGAACCAACTAATCTGGCTGACTGAAGGTTATTAAAATGGAAAACAGCTTTACTGATTGCTCTGACCTCTACAAGAATGGTGCAAACTCTTATAGTGAGTTAACCATGCCTCACTTTTCACACAGACAGGGTTTCTTTGAGCACTCATCCTTCTTTTATGCCTAAAGAGATATCTTGAGTTTACTTTAAGCCAATGTATTTATGTTTACTTTCCTGAACCTAAAAATGAGGGAGAAAAGATATTCCATACCTTGGTGTCCACAGACAACTCAGGCACTATCTTGACAGAACAAAATATCTCAAGTCTTTGGATCAATAGTTAATTTCTTGGAAAGGTAAGAAGTGAGAACCTGTGTCAAAATAGACTATTACTGAATGGTTGTCTAACGCTATTACCTTTTGTTATACTCACCATGACAAATCAATTCCAGGCAGATTCAAGGCCCAGTTTACAAGGATCTTTCTTCTTTTTGTGTGGCTTTTTTTTTAGAAAGGGTTGGATTTTAGAAGTATTCTAGAAACTGATACTTGGTCCTCTGAATGTAATTTTACAAAGCACTATAAGCTTGATTCCTTCTCTGGTCTAGATCATGCTTTGCTAGGACTATTCTCCAGGGGTTCTGGAATCTTCTCCCTCCTTCCACCTCACAAATATAGTAAGCTATGGTAATCTACCCATATAGCTAAGGCTACTGCAGCAGTGATCAATATAAAGAACATAGTCCAGTTGTGTAAGCTGAACTTATCATAACAGTAGATATTGAAATGATCACTGCTGCAGTAGCTGCTCCCTCCCTCCACCTCCTTGTTTTTTTGGGGGGTATGTTTTTTTATGCTAGAGTGTGGATGTTTATTTTTTGCTCTTCCTAGTCCTGTCTTTTCAGGGCTTAGCCTCCCTTTCTCCACTGGCAGGAAATCTGTGAAGGACTTTGTGCCCAAACTTGTCTTTTTGTCTGTTCAGTTTGAGCTGCTTGTTAGTTTGGGCACGTGGAAGGTGCCCTGAAGCTTTGAAAGTTGGCCAGTGGTTATATCCTTGGTAGGATATAATCCATACATAAAATCTATACATTAAATAAGCAGCAGCCACACTTGTCCACTTCCAGCTGGCCATTTTAGTTGCTAACTAACTAATTTTATTTATACTACTTAATTCAGATGCTTTTGTACAGTTATCTGTTGTATCTTAAACCTTTCGATAATGCAGTACAGTATCTATACCATCTTAAAGCAGGAAGAAAAACATACCAAAGCATAAAGTGCATTGCTATATTCATATGCAGAGTATGCTCATTTGTTATCCATAATTAATATCTGGTTGTTATCTTAGCGTCAATTCAGTTTGTTTGAAATACTTTATAAAGCTCTTGATGGACAAAAAAGTAAAGCCAGCAATAAACCATTAAACACTCTAAAGCAAAAATAGCTATTAGAATGTGAATATAAATCACTTCTATAATCTACATTCCAAGATGAAGTGCAAACATGCCTGCATACTTAGATATTGTCACTGTACAAATACCGTTATATTCTAGAGGCTTTCTGTAAGTTAACATATGGATTTAGAACAGGAAAAATGAGTGGAGTATGGGGATATTCTTGCCTTCCCAACCCAAAAGTATTATTCAGACAGCCTTCACCTATAGACTGCTCATAAATTGTGGCTATCAAGAAAACAAAAATCCTCAGAAAAACCCATGAATGTTAGAACTGTAAACAAGAGCATACAAAATACTCTCTCAAAAGCCTTTTCACCATCAAGTCTCAACATAATTAGAATTCGTCACTAGGATTAGCAGTTTCCAAAAAAAAAGTCTTTATCAAATTATCATGCATTATTCACCCCATAATAAACCCTGTCTGATCAAAATGAATCAGTGCAGGAGGCCACCGTCTCAGTCCTCCAGCAAAGACAGCCATAAATAATCTGTAGTTATGGTATAAGATTAAAATCAGCCTATATGAGGCTCAAGGAAGGGCTACTTGACTGGCTTAAGTATCAGCGAGACAACCGCTTCTGTCTTAGAACGTGGATGGATAGCTCTACCCTGAATAGCATTCACCATTCTAATAAAACATTTTGATAAATGTTTACTTCCTTGTGATGTATAACTCAGAATGAACTCCATCCAGCCCAGAAGTCTTGTCTGTGGTTTGCTTATAAGTGCCAACTCCATGTTGTCAGCAGTTTCCAGGGATAGTAAAGACTGGTTGCTTCTCGGTGCCAAACTGTGAACAACTACTGAGGCCAAGTAGCTTATAATTGCCTCCTTATTAGCAGGCAGAAATGTTAAAGGGAGTAGCGTGAGAGCAGGTTGTGGTTCATGAAGGAGTGTAAGCCTAAGCTTCTACCAAGAAGGTCTGATGTTTTCATACTAAATCCCTTCAAAATCTATGAAATACGTCACTGTAAGTCAGTATTCATTTAAAGAAGCTTTATTTGGATTAGCACTTTAGTCTTATAGACTTCATCAGATAAAGCAAACACACACACACACACACACACACACACACACACACACACACACACACACACACACACACACACACATGTACATGGATATGAAGAATACCCACCCACCACAAATCACTGCCAGAAGGGCTTTTGGTGTTAAAGCTCCATAAGTTAGGTAATCTAAAGTATAATATGCACCAATTTATTACAAACCACTGTGACACTGGACAGCTTAAATGGGTTTCTAATCTATCTGATATTTCATGATATTAACTTATATACAATTGCATAAACAAAAACATTTGATATACCAAACTAAACAGGATACTAAACAGTTAACAATGAAGTCAAAATTCCTTTAGCCTCCATAGAAACACACTAACACAGGACAATCAGACATTTGTGCTGCAAAAAAATTACAATATAAAATTATAAAGAAGAAGAAATGCACATTCATATTAACCATAAAACTATTTACAATATAAGAAATTCACTCAATCCTTTCAAGGAGGAGGTGAGAACCCTCTATTACTCAAAGGAAGTAACTTTGGAATGCACAGACTACAATGGTGGAGATATAAGGATGGTGCTAATCCTTCTAATTTATTAAGGTATCCTGTCATCATGGCGGGCACCTAACTCTCATCATATTAGGTGCACTTTATTAGCTATTGATACATCTGCCTTAAAGAAACAAAATGGCTATACTTGTTTAAAATGCAAAATGTCCTAAGAAAAGGCACTAAGCATGATGTCCCAACCACACAAAGGTAAGTAAAGTAAATGAAAATCCCCCCCTAAAATGGAGAATCAAATAAACTCATGTCAATGTTCAAAAATATTTTCTTTGATGACCCAGTGGTTGCCTTCTTTCTTTCCTATAATCTTCAATTCTTCATCAGAAATAGTTTGGGTGTATTGAGCAATGTGGAGGCAATACTAACTACTTTGTCACCATGTTTCTTAGATAGAGTGGAGTTAGAGGGTTCTCACCTTCTGATAGCTGCTGCTTACTTTTAGCCACAAACTGCTTCAGAGTATTACAAGTAGCTGGCCTTCCAGGGAAAAGTAGTTTTAGGTGAGTAAGTTACAAAACCCTAGCTCTACAGTAGTTCTGTCAGCACAGTTTAATGATCAGGAGAAATGTTGTTTTTTTCTGTCTAGTCTCCACTGAAAAATCACTCTATCAAAAGTCACATAACATTCAATTTTTATAATGCTCTTTGGGAACCAGAGTACAGAAACAATTCTTTATTTTCAACAGTAAGCTGAAAAACCTTTCAATTACAGGTCTTGGAAATTAGGCTCTGAGAGCTTGTTGCAAGAACACTTAGTGTGCCTATCAATGATTATTTCCTCCTACAAAAGTCAGTTCACTCCAACAACTTCCAAGGAATATAATGTGTACACGTTTTATTTAATTTTTTTCAGGGATACTTTTCCTCCAGCTGCTGTCTTCACTGTTAACCAAACTATTTTCAATAATTTCTAGTTGTGCCTCCAGGTCAACTAGGTGCTGAACTGCCACCATACACTGAGAATCAATTCTCAAAGGTGGTCAGAGAGGAGCAAAAGGTTGTTCTCTATTTCAGCTATTATCTTGTCTGTTCTCTTAATATATGTAGAGAAATTTAGGTTAACATTTTCTAATTCCACCATAATCTGATTGAAATGAGGGCTGAAACATCTATCTATCATCTCTAAGGGTGCAGCAGTTAAAAGAGGAACAATAACCTGGGTTGGCTGGGTCTCCATGGCTACTAATCCATGTGATGGGAAATACTAATTAGATTTTTTTTGAGGGGGGGTTATTTTTTTTCTGTTTTTGACATAAATACACTGAAGCTTGTTGCCACAGCTAGTTTACTTTCCATAAATTGCAAAGTTTGAACTAAGAGAACACTTGATATTAAATAAAAATACTTGTTTTAATGTAGTAGAGGTACCAAAGTGAACTATAGCTATATGTATCCAATCTTAATTGGTGGTCCTCTTTTATGCTTTTGTAAAATATTTGGTCTCTGTCAGCATCCCTTATTAAGTAAACTTTCTTATTTTTTACACAGTACTCACATTCCTTCTTTTAATATTTGCATCATATATAGTTTGAGTTTTAGATATTGTAAGCTGTCTGTAACTGGAGCTTTTCTCCTCAGGTCTCCACTGAAAATGGGCTTCTGGCCCAGCCGGACTAACCCAGTTAACAAATGTCAATAAACAAATAAAGGGTTTACTTCACTTTGCCAAAAACTCATTTGGTAGAATTTCATTTCACTGAGACCAAAACACCGAAAGTTCAAATCACCGAAAACTCATTTGACCGAAACTCATTTCGCCGAAAGCTTACAATGCTGCATTTCAACATACTATATTTTATTTGTGTAGAGTACTGTAAGGTATTTAAAAGGTACATGCCCTTTTCCCCACTGTAGTGCGATCCTGAAGTTAGTATATATAGTTAGGGGGTCACAGCCCCCCCACCTACTTTGGCTTTATATTGTCCAGTTTGTGTTAAGAGGGTAAGTAATCGGGTTTTATGTTTTGGAAACTGTTAGTCATTGGTGTTGTAAGAGTGCATGTGTATGGTGTAAAATATAATATGCTAGAATGCAACATTGTAAGCTTTTGGTCAAATGAGTTTTGGTCAAATTATTTTTTGTTGATTTGAACTTTCAGCGATTTGGTCTCAGTGAAATAAAATTCTATCAAATGAGTTTTCAGTGAAGAAGTAGACCCATATATATATATATATATATATATATATATATATATATATATATATATATACACACACACACACACACACACACACACACACACACACACATATATATATATATATATATATATATATATATATATATATATATATATATCATTATATTCCCTGTGTTTTTATTGTATTATTTTATATTTCTTACTTATATACTTTGTTTTTTGTTATGGCACTTGAATGCTAAATAAACTTGAACTTGACCATCCTAAAACAAACAAAAAAAAACACAGTGATACTTCAGCACTTTTTATTCATATAGGTATATAGGTATTAATTCATATAGGTGTATAGATGTGCTACAAACATTAATGAAGTCCTATAATGAGAGTATCATGCATGCTCTTTGAGAGTGGGGATGCAAGGTAGGTACATCACAGATGTGAACATGTTCACTTCTCATGGTTATTATTTGTAGATGGAGCCTGGAACCAGTTTATGGGGGAGTAGCTCATAAAAGTCCATTATCTAGCAGTATGCAGTCTAACCTGTCAAACCAATCTTTGTCCCTAGTAGTCAGTTTGAAAGGTGGGGGAGTAGTGATGATGGTTAGCAAGGGATGGAGAAAACGCAAAAAAAATTGCTTATGGCAATTGGTCTGATATTATGATATCTATCAATGCATCCATACAGATGTTACCAGAAAATTCAGTTTCTGAATATGTTGCAAAACTAGCAAATTCTGTCAGTTTAACGAGTAATGACTACCTGGATTGTCAGAAATGCAATACCCTGTGGGATAATATTGCAAAGGAAGATAGTAAATTTTAAGCAGGAGAAAAAAAAACACTGAATAAGCTGAAAATTCTTCCAGGTGATAACAGTGTTAATGCTGTGACTATGGCCAACAATATGGCTCTACACAAGCATGTCTACTCCAGTCTATGGATTTTGCTTATTGAGAAGTTAAAATAAAACTTTATAGCTGTACAGGCCACATACTTGTTGTGAACTATACTTTGCCCATTTTTTAAGTTTGCTACTAAATATGCCACAGACTCAACTATTTATTATTATTCTTTGAAGACATTAGCAGTATGGTCTGCATTATGTATGTTTATAGAGGATTATGAGCGGGTCACTGATAATAACTGGCTTATTATGGGTATGAGACATGAATGCCAAGAAATTTTCCTTGAGAGTGAACCTCTCAAGGTGAATCTTGCCATCCATGTAGAGAACACTGAATAAAGGGTTATGATCAGAAACTCAGTCATAATTCATACATATTCAGACCAGTTACGTAATGATCAATGACAATGGAATATGGGAAATAAAAGGATACTAACCAGTGTATTTTGCTAATTTTTAAATACGAGTTGCAGATATGCATATGCAGTTGCTTCATGCGTGTTAGATTCAGATAAAAATAATTCATTTATAATAATCCATTATGATAAGCCTCATTGTATACCAATCAGAAAACAACAGTTTAATACTGTAACGATTGTTGCAAAGTATGAACATTTTTTTTTTCTGTATACTATTTTGAGTTGATTGCAAACATAAAGGGTCTAATTCTGACTACACATTTTTGTGGCATGCAGTAAACTAGAACCATGATTATTATTTAATAAATGCAGTAAACTTTGGGAAACCTAAATGTTTTTGAAAGCAGACTTATGACCTCGCAAACAGTGGCACATGTCGACTTACCTCCTGTCTGAGCATAGAAGATGAGCTCAGAAAATAGGTGCCTAAAAGGTATTAAGATTCTGTCATTCTGCCAGTCAATTGAAGTTGTTTCATGTTAGAGTACATCAAACAATCCCTGACTTGTGCCAGTAAGTCCAGACTGTCAGGATACTTGTACTAATTGCCTTGGCCAATCTTAAAAGAAGGGAGTACCACTGTTGCCTGTTCCAGAAGGCAGTCACTGAAATCATTTTTGGAGTCTCCTAATTCAAAATGGCCCTGGTTATCAGTTGGAAAGGGGGGGAAGGCATAAAGAAACATTCCTGTCTAAGGGAATGAAAATGAATGTGATTTCCAGGTCTGCTTGCAAGGAATTAGGGAGCAGAATTTCTTCAGTTGATTGCTGTGAATGGATGAGAAGAGATTAATCGGAGATGATTCCCACAGCTGGATCAAATCCTGGTAGACCCCTTAATTGAATTTCCATTCATGAGGCTCTGTCCTGGTCCTGTCCAGCTTGTCTGCACAAAGTTTTGCTCTGACAGAATGTAAAAAGCCTGTAGTGAGATATTGTGCTGAATTGCTGTATCCCGTGCTACCGTGCCTAGTAAGCAATGTGATGTAGGATTTGGACTCTCCCTGTTTGTTTATATAGCATGTCACTATGGTACTATTTATTTACTGACATTTAATTACCTGGAAAGTCCAAATGGTAGATGCCCATTTTCAGTTGATGCCTGGGGAGAAAAGCTCTAATTTATTACAAAACATTTTAATAAAAATCATTTTACAATCTTCAAAAATAAAACAAAAACATCTGTAATTTAAATAATGATAGCAAATTAGACATTATATAAAAACATTGGTTAAGAATTGATACACACTTTATGACACTCATTTAATATTTAGAGACATTTTAGACAGTTTGTAGAGTAATTAAAGGTAAGTTACTCTAATACAAACAGGAACTGCAATATGAAGTGAGGGAAAAACAGGCTTATGGTATATTTAGAGAGAAAATCAGGGAAGAGAATTAGATAGATGTAAGGAAATAAGTGAAGAAGGGAGAGTAAGGAGGTTAAATGAATGGAAGGGTACTTGTTACCATTTAGGAATATAGTTTATCCTGGTTTTGAGCATGAAAAGAGCAAGATTTTAGTTAAGAAGATTTTCAGAGTGATTTTGTCTGTGATCATCTGAAGAAGGCCTGGGGTCCAAAGGTGATTAAGAGGATTAAGCGCATTTATTACCACTAACATCTTATTGATGTTTACGTGTTTTGGCCTGTCTTTTATTTTTTGTTCCAAAGACATTGTACTTTGACCCCCAAAGGCACAGCTCCCAAGCAAAGCCTGATGCGTCTGTTGTTACATACTGAAAATAAGGAGAAAGGGAAAATGGGGGGGGTACCGATTCAGATAAAACTGATTTCTCCAAAATGTCAGCGACCATTTAACAAATCCAAAAGCCGGAATTTCAAAGTTAGGGGGTGTTGATGTTGACAGCAAACAGATTTTTGGTGCCATCAAATCTTTTTATGTGGACTCTGGCTAGGAGAGTCATGAATATCATAGATAACACAAATCTTAAAATTGTGAGACATCCCTTGCTGAAGTTGTTGACTGAGTGAAAAATCTCAGGCACAGACCTAGATATAGATCTGCTTTTTTCCTGTCGGTGGAATGCTCTTTAAAGGTATGCATCTAGGAGACACCTAAACAATATGATTCAGTGGGATGAAATTAAACACAAATTTTGAATGTTCTCCTGGAAACCTTGCCTAAGAAGGAGATCTCTTACCCAAGTGAGAGATTTTTGACACTTTGGAAAAGACTCTGCAAAGGTAATCGTGTCATCTAGATAAGGAGTGTGAATGCCTTGCTGAGTGCAATAGGCTGGCACTGGAGCTGGACACTTGTAAGCACTACTGGAGCAGAAAATAGCCCAAATGGTAATGCAGAGAACCAAAAGTATAATCCAAACACAGAAAATTTGCAAACGTAGTTTCAAATCTATGGCTATTGGAATATGGTGATAAGCATCCTTTAAATTAGATACAAAAAAAAAAAAACATCTAGAACTGGTTGCCATGAGGCAAAACCACACGGTTCAATTAAATAGCCAATTATAACACATATCCCCCAAATGGACATCTCAAAACCAACATACAAAACCAGATAAATTATGTTAAGAGAATTGCAAATCATTCCACATAATGTACATAGTCATGGCAGGATATCTTAAATTCAAGGGAATATAACAAATGACAGCAATGAAAGAAAAAAAAAAAAGCAGCGATGAGCTTGAACCCTAGCAATTTCACTGATATATTTTAAACCACTGTAGCAGCAGGGCACACTACAGAAACAGTAGGAGCAAAGGCTATTGGAATAACATATTTTAATAGTACAGAACCGTTGATATCAGGTTGAACAAAACGCATAAACCTGTGTTTTAACCTCTGACTTTCTTAAAGAATACACTCACCTGAATAGGTTATTGCTAAGGCATTCCTACAGAATACTCAAGAAAGATGTGTCTGCAAACTAAATTTCAAGAGAATTGTCTAGCTGATATCAGAGAAACATAATGCATATACCTGTCTTTGAACTCCTGACTTCCTTCACCTATTCACTAGAAAAAGGTATTAGCAAGGCATGCTAACAGAGTGTATATCAAACAGTTAGCTGCAAAATACTTAAGGAACAGTCTAGGTGATATCACAAAAATATGGTTTAGTATTGAAATTCCAAATCTGCTTCGGTTGACCATTCAGAATGTTGACCTGAAATGCTGAATTCAGAATTTCAAAACAGCAACCAATGAGAAAATGAATACATCGACATCTGTAGTTCATTGTATTGAATATAGCAGGAGGTGATGTCACTCACCTCCTGCTATGCACATTAAAGTACTGTTTCACTCTCCACATTAAATATACCAACTCCAAGATCACACTACAGTGAAGAAATGGATTAATTCCCTGTTTCTCACTGAACCACATTCTCCCTGCACAATGCTGAGTCCAAATACTTGAACTACACTACCCATTTGCTGTTGTGTAGCTGATACATTTTGGTTTGAAAATTGCAGTCTTGAAAAACTGCCATTTGACCACATACCAGTAGACTTATGAAGTTTCAAGGTTTTCAATGTAAACCCAAAAATATTATGCACATTCCTGGGTTTGATCTCCTTTCTTTGTTCAAGGATATAGTCACCAGGATACGGTATTTGTAAGACGTGCTAACGGGATTCATGAAAGTAGTGGCTGCAAAACACATATATAGAGAAACTGACTAGGAGATATCAGGCAAAAAAGATGTACACACCTGGTTTTGAACTCTTGACATTGTTCAAAGATATATTCACTGCATTAGGGTAATACTAACAGAGCACTTACAAAAGAGGTGGCTGCAAAATATATTTCGGGGTAAAGAGCAGATGATAAGCAAATAGAACACATATATGTGGGTTTGAACTCCTGCCTTTGTTCAAGGCTATATTGTCCAGAATAGGATACTAGCATGCCATGCTAACATAGTCATCAAAAAATATGGCTGCAAATATATTTCAGGAAAACAGAATAGGTGTTATCAGGATAAACAAAATGTACATACCTAGGTTCAAACTCCTGATCTTTCACACTGATATTGTAAATTTATAATAATGGCTAAAACTAGCCATACATGAAAGTGATCTGAAGAGGTGTGAATACCTATAGACATGTAAAGTTAGAAATAATGCTACATAATGCAAAAGCAATAGAGAAAAATGGTGTAGCACAGGTGGTGAGTAAAAGCCACTTTCCACTGCATGATTTTAGTGATTCATGGAATATGTCAGATGACTGCACCCCATTACTACATTTTACACTTACAAGACATTGTTAGCACATGATAATGACAGTTGTTATTATTCCTCAAGCTAGATCATCATAGATTTGAACTCCTGTCTACTTAAACCACAGTCCCTTTAGTTGTGCATTCATTACTGATAGCACAGAGCAAGTTATACAACACTTGGCAGAAATCACACATTTAAAGGAATACCATCAACAATATGTGGTAATGAATATATCCATGGTTAAACATGAGTACAAGACGTAGGGGGTGACACACTTCCTTAGTGAAAGTGTCATATTCAAGTAGAAGTTGTCACAACACCTGTGTTCAATAGCTAAGTACTGCAAATCAGCAACTGGTTTACATACTACAACAATATACATCAGAATGGATTTTAATTCCTATCTACCTAACTCACTTTCTCGTGACTTGTGTAGTAGATACTGACACCAAAGAACTAGTTCAATAACAGTTGTCAGAAAGCACACATTTGAAGGGCGAGTGACAGCATTACAGAAAACTGGCAATGAATGCTGTGAAACAGACACCAGTAAATGGTGTATCACAAGTCAAAACATATTTTAGTGTCAGTCTGAACACCACATCTAGAGTACATTGAACTTTAGAAGCAGTGACAGTTAACATAATAAATGTCTGCTCATGCTTGTATCAGTACTGGTGCCCTTTGAGCATCACAACTGTTTTCCTTAGTGTGCTGAGCAGCATATCTATGCAGCTGAAGGCAAATTCTTTAGTTTTTGCCATAGGACAAGAAATAATCATTGCTATTTTCCAGCGTAGAATAATGATGATGCTCTTTGCTAACTGTCACACAACGGAAGATACAAAACATAAATTATGAAGGTGGGCATACTTACAAGGAAGTATTGCACTTAGGTGAACAAAAACCTTCCACCTTCCAAATGCCAGCAAACTTTCTCATGTCACATCAAGTCATGAAGCCATTCTTACATGTCACAAGTTACATTTTACATACTGAAATACTGTATGCTGTACTCAGTTTGAACCACTGTCTGACTAGTTCACACTGTCTTGACTTATGCACCACTAAACAACACCACTGGAGAACTTATACAATAGTTGTAAGAGAGCACACTTTTGGGAAGATGCCATCACCAGTGTGTATGAATATGTTCTGGACTAGCTTGCTTAGAAGCAATGTGATACTTTTTCACTTAACAAAGGTTCTTTCTCTACAAAAGAGGGTGGATAATGTTTTTCTGCCCACTGATTCTTCAGATGCTGAATGATAGGGAGAGGTAAAGAAGTCTGATCTGGTGAATGAGGAAGAGTCCCTAGAGAAAGAGATAGAGTTCCCACTATCATATATAACCCCATTGCATGATTCTCAAAACTCATTTGTCTGAGATTATCTCTTGCTACATTTAGGTAGAAAACCTGATTTTGGGGTAGAATTAAAGATCTGTCAGGGTGTAAAGGGGAGGAGTTAGCATTTTGAGATAGTTATTGTAACTTATTGGACTGTTCTTGTTTTTGGGAGTCCCGCCCTTTGTTTTTGAGCCTCCCGCACAATGTTTTTTTTTAAATGTCTGCTTACTTGAACTTTGCTTAGACTGCTTATTTGGCTTTTTATAAAAAGATTCTGAAATAGAAATAAAGCTGTTAAAAAAACTTAGAGAATGAAGAGTCATACATCTGAGTAACTCCTTGAATCAGATTTTCCTGTCTCATTACTCTGGCTCTGTAATTCCACACTTCATCCTACTGCTCAACTACTTTTCTATTATCTTTCCCATAACCCTTCTTCTCCATACTCACACCAACTTCTCCATACTCACACCAACATCATCCTTTATGCATTCACCTATACAATCTTTTTCCCTCCATCTCCTCCTTCTTCACACTTTCTATCACTTCCAGTCCTTCTCCTTCTTTGATCAGTCTTTAGTCTACTATGCGAGCTGCTGAAAATTAAATCATAAATTGGTGCTGCTTTTCTGCTACTTTATGCCTGTTTTATGTCTTTATTATGACACTGCTTACTGAGGTACACAATGCTACTGATCCACTGAAATTTATTTTCAAAGCAATAATCTTTAACTGTGCCATATCGTAATATATTGTATCGCTACTATCCCTAATTCCCTAAGCGACCATCTCCCTACCTCTATCCTTCGACACTTCCCCCAGTGGTCCAAATCCCATCTATACAAAGATTGTCAAACACTTTCTAATTTCAACCCTGACACCTTCAATCAAATACTCTCAACTATTAACTGGTCCTTCCTTCAGGACCTCTCCCTAGAAGATGCTGTTTTAAAATTCAATAGCATCTTTTTTAATATTCTAAACTCCCTACCTCCCATTATGAAAATCAGAATTAAGTCCAACTTTGAACCTTGGATATCTCAAGACACTCTCTCCCTCATTTTCAAGAGGGATAGTGCCTGGAAAAGCTGGCATAAAAACAAATTGCCTTTCAGCACTACAGAGAACTATGAAACTTAGCAAAAAAACTAGATAAACTTGACAAAAAAAAACTTTTACCTAAACCTACAAAAAAAAAACACGCTAATCAAAAGAAATTCTGGTATGCTGTCAACAAGCTGCTACATTCTGCCTTAGATATTGCTACACTTCTTAACTCTTTCTTCATTGATTCCATACAAAAATTAACTAAGAAAGATGCAAATACCTACTCATTTACGTCTCTCCACCCTTCCAACCATACAACCTCTTTTTCTCTTAAACCTATCCCCACTGCTTACATCAGCTCACTTTGCAGTAAACTCAAAACATGCTCCCCTTCTTTTAACTTACCTCTTTTCTATCTTAAGCTAGCAGAAAAAACTATTGCATATCCCATCTCCATACTAATCAATAGATCAGTACAAGAAAACATAGTATCAGATATATGGAAGAAATTCTGTTATTCCTCTTCATAAAGGAGGAAACTCTACTGATCCCTCTAATTTCAGGCCCATTGCTATTCTGCCTCCCCTTTCAAAGATTCTTGAAAAATGCATTCACAAACAGCTCCTCACTCATCTACTTCAAGAAAATCTTCTTACTCCTACCCAACATGGCTTTTGCCCTACCCATAGTACAGCCACAGCACTAGCATCTTTTACATACACTATCTCTAAATCTCATGACAATAATAAATTAGTCTTATGTTTATTCCTTGATCTCTATAAAGCCTGTGATAATGCTTCACACATCTTACTTCTGTCCAGACTATCTAGCCTTAATATCTCCAACTCGTCTCTCTGCTGGTTCTCTAGCTACCTCTTAAACAGACTTCAGGCTGTGAAATGGCTCTCTGCTTCTTCCCCTTTCCTCCCTGTTCAAACCAGGGTTCCCCAAGGCTCTGTTCTTGGACTTCTACTTTTTATCATTTTCACTAACAACCTCTATCAGTCCTGTCGTCACTCCTCCTTAATACAATATGCTGATGACTCTACAATAATATCCACCTCTGACAATCTACCCCAACTACTCACCCTTACCCAAGAATCTCTCCACTCAGTTGAAAAATGGTTAACATTTAACCAACTCCTACTTAATCCTAATAAAACTAAACTCCTTCTCTTCCTCCCTAAACCTCTCCAATATATCAAATCCACCTTCACTTTCTCCTCTCTAAATAACACAACTATCAAGTTTGAATCCCACACTAAATTATTAGGGGTTATTATTGACGACCTACTTAAATTTGATATTGTAGTCACACTAATTCTAGTCAAATGTCATAAATTGTATTGTATATTCATGGAGCTTCTCTACCAGGGTCTCCTCTAAAAATGGGCTACCAAGCCCAGTCGGACACTACCCGGTAAACAAATGTAAAATAAATAAAACTGCATTAAAAAGACTCACCAAAACCTTAGTCTACTGTATAGAAACAAAAAATCCTGACAAATGATTCCAAACACCCTCTAGCACAAGCCTATCACCTGCCCACCCTACTATATGCTGTCCCTGTTCTAACTAATCTTCATTTAAATATTTTGAATAAGCTATAACTTACATATAATAAAATTGCTAGATTTGCTGCCAACCTACCATATCACTCACAATCACTGACTCTTGCTAAGAAACCTACAGTAGCTTACATTTTAAAAGCAACTCCTTCTGCCTCAACTATACCTCACTCATTCCATTTTATACCAACCCCAATTCTCTCCTGCTGTCTCAGCTCTCATCATGCCCTATATTCCTAATCATTCACACCACAGCTCAGACCAACACCTCCTGCAGATATGTAAACCCAATAAAACTATTGGTAAACTTCTCTATAATTACTCAGTTGCCAGTGTTTGGAATAAACTGCCTCTATACATAAGATCAATTTTTAATACAAACTGTTTAAAAAACATCAAAGGACTATCTACTAGACTCTTGGACATGCTCTTACACAGACCCAACTTAATCTACCTCTATTGCTCCCATTTTCTTTCAGTTAACTCCTCCTTTTCATTCTCTCCCCTTTACTTTCTACTAACCCTCTTTTCTTTCATCCTCCACTTGTTCCATAGAATAGGCTTTACTACAGTCTTTTCAATCCTGAACTGCTGTAACAATATTTCCATGAACCTTCCATGAGAAACTCTCCACTGACTATTTATAGGATGTATCTATATGTACTTACTGTTATACTGTATCTTATTACTGGCACCTTGACAATGTGTAGGATGATGCCTTTCCTCTTTAAAAATTTAGACTTTGCCTATGTGTCGGATAAATGTAAGTGACCACTGTTTTATTGCATGTGAAACTGCTTTTCAGGCAAAACAATAAATATTATATATTTAGGTATTTTATGTTTTTTTAACATTTACACTTGACATTATATCCACTATGAGTATTTTCATGCTAAACTATGGTCCTGAAAAGTAATTTGTAATATTGTAGAAAAACATTATTTTAACATCTTTGCAAAAAAAAAAAAAAAAAAAAAAAAATATATATATATATATATATATATATATATATATATAACTTTTTTACAGTTAAACAGAAAAGAACACTGTCGATGCTATTATAGAATCTTTTAATTCCACAAATTAAAAAACAGATTGAGCGCTTTCATCCCCTCATGGGGATTTCATCAGAATCTGCCATTTTATATTATTATCCCCTTTAAATACCCTACTAATCTCTGATGTCACACTTTAATTAATCCAAAAACTTTTTCATTTAAAAAGATACCATTCAAATACATTTCTTTTGTTTACCAAGAAAGTAAATTTTATACAAGTTTATATTTAAAATGCTTCTATAATACTCTAAATGTTAATATTTAAAAAAGACTTTTAATTGTCTAATAAAATGTTTAAAATTAATCATGCAATGACTTTATACAGAATTTACATATATTGTTCAGCTCCTTTGTTCAACACAGGCTTAATAGATATAATTTCATTCAATCCTGGAGGTATATTAGCTGTACTATTATTTAAATATTCCATAAATCCTGCTATTTCATCTTCTGGTCCTTCCCATAATATAAGTATATCATCCAAAAACCTCATGTATTTTTTGATGTATTTCATAAAAATACTTTCAAAAATGTGTTTCTGTTCCCAATAAAGTAATACCATGTTGGCAAAAATGGGAGCACATGAGGCTCCCATTGCTACCCCCTTATGCTGTCTATAATACTCCCCATCAAATTGTATAAAATTATTTTCCAACACTATTTCCATGAACTCTAGTATCAAGTTCCTTCTATCGTGGGGCAATTTGGTATTCATATTCATGGCCTCCTCAAAAAATTGTAACCCTTCTGTTTTTGGTATCGATGTATATAAATTAATAGCATCAATTGAAAGAAAGGAAGTATCTCCCGTAATCAAGGTGTCCTGCATACGCCCTAAGAAATCCCAAGAATCTCTTAATATATGTTCATGGTTATATAACATGTTTTTCTACCATCCATCAATTACACCCCCAAAGGGGGTTATAGTACAACCTTCCTCAAATTTACACATATGTATGATAGAAAAATGACAAATTTTTTGGATACCAATATAGCAATAACTAATTTGAAGTTTACATCAAAAATATACCGAAAGCCTACTTTTAGTAATTCATACTTGGAATACTCTAGTAATCACCCATTGACACAGAAAAATAGTATAGTGAAAGGGCAGTTAATAAGAGTAGCAAGAATGACATCTAATCATGAAGACTTACATCAAGAATTGACTTTCGTGGCAAAACTGTTTCTTGAAAGAGGGTACCCAAAGAAAATGGTAAATGATACACTAGAGTATGTTAAGAGAGAATGGGGGAATAAATACAAACCCCTGTTGGGAAATAACGATGGTATACAGGAAATGGGAAGTAAAGCAGCAAAATATAATAGCAATAAGAAATATGAAAGAGCAATGATAATCCCATATGGATATAAAGCTAAAGAAATCCAGAAAATTATAGAGAAGAACTGGGATATTCTCAAAAACAACCCAAAATTATGGGACATAGGGGGAGAGTCCCCCAATTTTGTTTATAAGGTGGGGTTGAACTTAAAAAAGAATTTTGAGAATGAGAACATTAAAACTGTTAATATGACAGGAACTAACAGATGTGGGGCATGCTCTCAATGTGTGTTTATTTGTCAAGATAAATATATCAAGTTAAAAAATGTTTTAAAATCAGTCATTAGACCAGAAAAGGGAACTGCCAAACAAAGGGCATAGTATATTTAGCCATGTGCACATCCTGTCCAAGCTTTTATGTGGGGAAAACAGAAAGGAGATTGAGAGACAGGATGTATGAACATGGCTATCAAATTAATACTCAGAATAATAATAATGCCCTTTTTAGACATATTCAAGTGTCAGTAAACTGTAAAGAATTCAAATTTTGCATTTTAGAGAAAGTGTTAAGAAATCCAAATGGAGGGAATTATAAAAATTATATAGAAGAAAGGGAGACCAGATGGCAGGTTAGATTACAAGCTAATATACCTCCAGGATTGAATGAAATTATATCTATTAAGCCTGTGTTGAACAAAAGAGCTGAACAATATATGTAAATTCTGTATAAAGTCATTGCATGATTAATTTTAAACATTTTATTAGACAATTAAAAGTCTTTTTTAAGTATTAACATTTAGAATATTATAGAAGCATTTTAAATATAAACTTGTATAAAATTTACTTTCTTGGTAAACAAAAGAAATGTATTTGAATGGTATCTTTTTAAATGAAAAAGTTTTTGGATTAATTAAAGTGTGACATCAGAGATTAGTAGGGTATTTAAAGGGGATAATAATTTAAAATGGCAGATTCTGATGAAATCCCCATGAGGGGATGAAAGCGCTCAATCTGTTTTTTAATTTGTGGAATTAAAAGATTCTATAACAGCATTTTCCTGGCATCGACAGTGTTCTTTTCTGTTTAATAGTGGACTTTGCACTGTTTGGGTTTGGACATTTGTGTTTTTACTGTTAACTTTATTACAGTTGTTTTAATACATTTTTCAATAGGGAAGTTAATTTTATCAAATTGTTTTTATTGCAGTATAAGTTCATGTTGTGTAGTTTTATGAACAATCCACAAGATGGAACACCAAGGTTATTTAAAGTAAATATTGAAGCTGGTAAGCAAGTGGTTTCAAACAAGATTTACTTTGTTGTGACTTTCGACTTTTTCCCGGTTAGGGCTCGCCACAGTGGAACTACGGTCTGCTAATGATTGTCAGTTGATTTTTACATACCAAGTTGCCAGCCCTGACACACAACCTTCAACAAAGTTACGCCCATTCACGCATGTCTCCACGCATAAGATGCTCTAACTGAGAGTCGAACCGGACAGCGTCTTACTGTGAGGTGACAACACTATCGCAGCACCACCACCGCGGATTCAAATAAGATTTACTAATTCACCTATTTATTTAACTATTTATTCATGTTTTATTGTAACAATAAAAGTTTTTAGCACAAATGATTTTAATATGCATATGCTTTTTTAAAATTTAAGCTTTAGATTAGTTAGTTAATTCAATTAAGTATTAGAAAAAGGTATAAAGGTTTTAGCTATAGGGCATCCCACATCTGATGAAGTTGATTTTTTCAAATGAAAATGTATAGTTGAGCATTAATGTGCTGTGTACTGTAAATTAAAGTGTGGTGGCATGCATCGAGCTGCCCAGTGTTTTCTTTTTATTTCGCACAGTTCTAGGCTTTATTGTTTTGTCTCACAAGCTGCTTCTTTTGTGTGGTTATTATTGAAATCCTGAAGCCGCTGTGAACTTGGTGTTTTATGTGAAACTGCTTTACTTTATTTATATATTATCTACCTTTTGCTGCTTTTCTCCTTGGGTGTCCACTGAATAGGGGCATCTGCCCATTCGAAGTAACCCGGTCATCAAATGTCAAATAAATAAATAAATAATAATAAATAATTTGCAATAACTCCATTGCTATACGGACATATCAGAATACTGTTGAATGACTTTTCTATACCATGTGTAAACATTTACAAAATGTCTTTATTCACTAGATTATATGCACTTGTAAAATACTGTTTTTTATATACTATGCACAACTATAATGTTTATCATTTGGAGCTTTTTAACTCCAGGCCTCTTCTGAAAAGGGATGGTGAGATGGTGCAAAAACAACCACCCAACCAAGGGGAGAAGTCAAAATTTCTGTTTTTTACAGCTGCAGGCAAATACTGAGAATGTAACCATGCAAACCTTTTTTGTAAAAGCCCAGTAGCTGCTTTCCTTGAAGTGGCATCAATTGAATCATAAGCATACTTCAAAGAATGTTTGGTTATTTAAGAAACAGAAGAAAAAAGAGAATTTAGAGAAGACTATCCCTCTGAGGAGGGAATGTGGCAGTTATGTTCTTCATATCCTCAAAAGAGGCAAGCAACACTTTACTTTTAACATGGGAGCCTGACAACAATGAATCCTAAAAGAGTGGTTGAAGACTACACTTTCTTTTGTCAAATCTATCAAAAGCCTTCCCATCCTTGTCAGTGGAGTGGGTTTCACCTTAACTAAGTGTTTAGCTACAGACAGATTTGACAATAAAATTACTGCAGGGTGAAAAAAATACCTATTTCTAAGCCTAAGGAACCTTATAAATTCTCCCCAGGATTCAACAAATTCTGTGCAAGAATAAGACTATTCTTGCACGAAATGGTTCATGTCCATATAGCACAGTAGTGTGCCTTGCATATTCATAAAGGCACGCTGCTGTACTCCCTATATGGACATGAAACATGAACAAGTGCAGGTGGCATGTCCAAGTAGTGCATGGACACTGAACACACCCCCTGCACTCAGAAAGTGCTGTACAGCACTTTCTAAGTGAAACTGGCATAATATTAAAGATTTACTCTAATATTATGCCAGTATTTCAGTGTCCGCAGACACCGAAATAAACATCAGCATGAAGAAAGCAATGCAGTGGGTGTGTGACAGGTTCTGTGTCACACACCCTGCATTGCCAAAGTGCCATACTAAACCTCTGCAACCTGCTAAAGCAGGAAATGTGTGCAAATGCACAAATAATAGGGGATAAATGCATCAAAAGGGTAAAGCACAAATATCGCCCACGAAACATAGAAAGTTGATCAGCATGAATTACTAAAGGGTAGAAGTATGAAAGCAAATGTATGCCAATATTCCCTTACAGCAGTGCATGTTGACAAAGGCACAAATAATGGAGGGATAAATAATAAATTAGGGACACGTCTGAAAAATTTCCCTCACACACATAGAAAGTTGATAGAAAACAAGGATATGTATTAGCAGGGGCCCCTGAAGGATAGAATCCTGAAAGTCAAATGAATGTCATTATTTCATGATGCAGTCCTCAATGAGTTGTCAGAACACCACACAACTCACTTATATAACATAATAATATAATAATAATAATAATGTCATTTTTTTCTAGCCTAAGGAATGTTTAAGCGTAGCTAAGCGGGTGTGAGCATTATGGCCCTCTGCTTAGCATAGCTTAAACATCCCCTAGGAGATAAATGCAAATATTGAGGTAAAATTTCCAAGTTGAGATAGTGTAGTGATTAGAGTTCCTGCTTTACAGGCAGGCGTTCATGGTTCAAGTACCAAAACAGGCAACATATTTTTCTATAGGAAAGTAGTGTTAAATTTATTTTTGTAAACTTAAATGATGTAGCAACTGTTTTTTGTCAACCAGGGTAGTGTAGCAAGTCCAAAAGTGAGATATCAGTCTAGAAAAGAGGTGAAACCCCCATATAACCACAAGTGTCCCATACAGTAGAGTCACACAATAATATAATGTAATGAAAGCACATAGGGATATGTCATGGAAGGTAAACATAAAATTGTAATATGTCAGTAATGATGAATCAATCCCACAATCCTGATACTTTATAAAATGAAATGTGAGCAATGCTAAGTAGTGCTCAGCTGTACTAAGCTGCTGTAGGCATTGCTTAAATGTAAATGCTAAGCAATAAGTAGCCCAGCTAAGCAGATTTGCGCATTGGTAAGCAGTGCTCAACATCTATCCCTTTAAGCACTGCCAACCTTAGCTAAGTGGGTTTGTGCATCACTTAGCTTAGCTCAGCATATTCAAAATTGTTCAATGATGGCAAAATGTGGGAATTTGCCCATATTTAAACCTTGCAGGTGGGAATACAGCCATAACCAGTTGTAGTAGTGCATCCTAGCAGACACTATGGCTGGTGTAGGAGAGGGTTTCCACTTTCGGGCACAACGCTGGGGCATTCAGGATTCCAGGGTCATGATTGGACTCCTAGTGAAAGACAGTGAGTAGAGACTGCTGCAAGGCCTGTACCAGGGCTCCCAATACAAAGCAGAGGCCTGGGACTGTCTTGCATGTGATCACACCAGTGCTACTGGCATCCCTTGAACTTGTGAGGAGGTCCGGCACCATTTTGCTGACCTCAAGCATAGGAAGAGGGAGCTCTTGGACCAGTGGATTCAAGATACATGGGCACAGAATGTCCCAGGTGTGCATCAGTATCAATTAGTGTTCATCAAAGTCCAGCCTGTGTATGCGATTGATTGGTATGCATAAATGTTTCTTTATCTCCTGTACAGCTGCAAATGAGAGGGATGCAAACATAGATGCCCATGCCAGCAGGTTGCTAAGGCTGCGACAGGAGACTGGTGAGTACAAATCTAGCTTGCAGTATTCAGGGCAAATAAATAGAAAGGAGTAGAATGTCAACTGCCAGTAGGTTAAAATGTGTACCGTGTGTAATCAATAAATTAGACGTTAGCAGAGTAATACTGATATACAGGATATCTATCAATAAAAGTGCCAATAACCTTCAATAAAACTAAAAACCCCGACTGTTGTGTTTACTTTGTTATGTGGTGATATGAATCTTAATGTGTACAGGTTCTGCACAGCAACTATGGCTTTGACAGCATGCATTAATTGAGGCTCACCTCACAAAGAATGTGGAGCTGTAAAGCAGGAGATCAACTGTATGAAATGTTCCATGTGCCAAGACCTGATTCATGAATAGTAATGTGTAAACTAGTATAGTGTATCCCCTACAGCAGTGCTTAGTGTTAACCTTTGCTTTCCCGATTGTAATATGTCAAAGTATTAATGCACAGTACAAGAACTATCTGCCATGCATGAATGTCAGAATTACAAGGTCAAATTGTCCAACCAAGAGAGTATTAGGCAAAAAACAGTCAGAAAACAAACAACAGTTCCTCATTAGCTCATGATTTTGAAACAAAGCCTTGTTGTACCTCTTTGCACAAACAAGCATGGTTCAAATCCCGGGAGTGGTAGTAAGATGTATGCATAATTTCACCCAAGAATATGTGTATAAACAGTCAGGTAACATTAACAGAAATTTCCTCCACAGGTCTGCCAAGTAAGTAAATGTTTTTATTAGCTGTAATAAGGCTGTACTAATACACTGTGTACAATACTTCCACTGTCAAACCCCAAGGCTGAAAATGACAGCAAGATAAGTAAATACACCAAGTGGTTTCTCCTGATAAATGTCCCTCAAGTGTCACACTGTCATGGCTAGTGGTCACTGCTGCCAATATCCAGGGTGTCAGACAGAAATCCAGGTGGAGTATGACAGTAGCACACACACACATCATGAGTGCAGGGCACCTCTGTTAGTGTCACATATGCAACCTTGAATATCTGTAGAAACAGTCCGGTAGTGTTAACAGATATTCCCTCCACAGGTCTGCCAAGTAAGGAAATGTATGTATTAGCTTTAAGAAGGCTTGAGTAATACACTGTGTACAAACATTTCACTGCCCAACTGCAGGCCATAGGTAGATGTAAAGTGAGGTCATACCTTGAGAGTAATGAATAGTGTAATGATCAGTACAGTTGTGAAAAATTGAAGCCCATCCAGTTGTTAATTGACATCTCTCTCTCCCCCACCCTTTCTGCACCAATAATTCATACACATAATCTACGGGTATGTTTTTCTCCAAAACTACTGTTGAGACATTGTCCTATTGTTCTACAAATATTGAATCGTTTGATTATTAATGTTCCCCGTTCAAACACTGTAATTGGTGACCTGTTGCTATCAGTGTATACTGAATGCCATTATGATGCTTACTGTTGTTCCATTTATGCATGTGCTCTGTTTGCTATGCAAGTGTTTCAAATCTGTTGTTTTGGGTTAATTGGAATACCCGTGCATGCTGTTAAAACTAATTTTGAAATGTTGTGTTCATGACTAACCAACATATTTTGTAAAATCTCAACACCGCAACATGTCTGGGAAGACTGATCCTGGTGGATCCGCCTGTCTCGCCTCATTTGGCTGTGGCACCGGGCCCCAGCACATCTAAGACCCAACCCGGGACCTCCTCATCCACTGGTCCTACACTAACTTTGAGTAGAACCACCTCTAGGGATGAGGCCCATCCCCCTGGGAGCAGGAGTAGACAGGAAACCATCACCGATAGCCAGGTCCAGGGTTTGGTGCATATCACCATCCAAAAGGAGTTTGGTGGACAGTTGCACCAGATTGAGAGCTGACTGGTGCATCTTGAGGGTCAGCCTGCCCCTCTTTTACAGCCCCCCAGCACAGCCATCTTTGGGGCCATGAAGGTGCAGTGGTGACAGCCCATGGGAGGGTACCTCAGTCCCACTGTATCCATTTGGGGGCTCATGGGTGCCTTATTCCCAACCACCCTCCTCATCCAAGGTGTTATCCTGACATGTGTCATATACCACCCCTGTCTGCTGTCTTGTCTGTCTTGTCTGTCTTCCTACTCAACTTACCTTCCCAAATATACCTACTATCCTTCTCCAACATCCCACTCTCATCTTAAAATAAAAAAGGGCATCTGTTCCCAAAAGAAAAAAAAATGATGCCCATACATAGCTGTGCATTTTGCAAACGTGTCCACTGTACACATGTTATCTTGTCCAATTGGTTTGACAACACATTACTGCTGTACTCACCCCTCTCTCAGAGGCTTGAGTGCCCAAATTCATGTCCAAATTCTGTAGAAATTCACAGCTGTTGCTGTAGAAGAAATGGACAGCTATGGACCTTCCCTACACCCATCCTGCACATCCCTAACTACCTTTCATACTGTACTTCCCTCTGCATGCCCCTTTTTACACCACTTTCCTATCACCCCTTTTTCTTTTCTTTTAAAGAAATTAGAGTGGGGGTAAGTAGGAATCAGTGGGGCTAAGTGAAGCTAAAACAGATTAACCGTAGCTTGGCATCACTTACCATCATGCAAACCCACTTACAACTGCTTAAATGTGCCTTAATCATTCTGTATCTATCAGACCTTGTTCTGCCCAGAAACAAAATAACCAGTTCTGCCAAGTCTTGAACCCAGGATGTGTGCGCTACAAGCATAGCAACATACCACTATGCCATATAAACTATGAGAATCTGTAATGCTTTAACAAACATATCATGCATTCTAGTCATTTAACATTAAAGAAAAAAAAATCAATCCCAACTCTCAAACCCATTACCCTATACACTATAGTCAGAGCAATGTACCAATACACCATCTGAACTATAGGAATTGATGCTGCTTTTTCAAACATATCATGCAATAGAGCCATACAACATTAGGGAGAAAGCTCTGTGGAATCATTTATGTGTTGCATATTGACACATACACACACACACACACACACACATATATATATATATATATATATATATATATATATATATATATATATATATCTATATATATATATATATATATATATATATATATATATATCTGTTGAAATATATATATATATATATATATATATATATATATATATATATATATATATATGTGTGTGTGTGTGAAATAGTAGCCATACAACATAGATTTACATATATAAATATATAATGGAAGGGAAATATATATATATATATATATATATATATAAATGTATGTACATAACATGCAGTGCAGTCAGACCTCAGAACCATCCCTCTCAACCTCTTAGTGCAAGAAACCTGTACAAAGGTTGTAAAACAGGGGGGATGGGCCATGTATAGGGACATATTTCAAATATTGTTGTTAGAAATGAAGACATTTGCTACAGCAACAGGGTGCATTTCAAGAGACAATTATTAAAGGATATGAGGATGGAAACTGAAATGTCATGTCATTATTTACTGATATAAATCATTAGATCATCACAGTGATTAACCAGACAAATACAAATAAATTGTGGAAAAGAACAAAAGTATGGGCCAAACATGTGGATATTCTATGAAAATCCTTGCAGTGGAGAGGCATGCTCAGAACCCCTTAGTGCAAAGAATCTGGACCAAGCCTGACAAAGTGGGGGGACATATTCAAAATATGTGAGTAGATAATCTGAGTAAGTTGATGTAGTAACACTGTATGTCCTAACATATACCGACTGAAATATCATAAGTCTGGGACTCAATTGCTTCTCATTAGTTAATGACCTCATTCCCCACATCATCCCACTGATGTGTCAGGAATACAAAACAGTCATGGGGAGCAGACCAAAGATATTGGCCAAAGAACTGGACATCCTACAAATGTGTGGACATTACACAACATTAGGAAAACTACACTCAGCTACCAAGCAGCATCCAAACTACAATCAGACTGGCATACCAGTACCCAAATCCAGCTCTGGGCCTGTACACATGCATTTACAAATATAATAGGCAGTATAGGGATGTAACACTATTGGAAAACAGATGTTGGTGTGAAAGTGCATACCCACAACCAATTGCACTACAGTCACAGTCATATACCAGTAAGCAAACTGAACACTACAGTATAATGACTGTTTGAGCAACAATATCCTGTTTGCCACGCACACATTACCCTTACATATGCTGCCCCAAGTCCCAGTGTAGTGGGAATCTTGAGGTGTTACAGGACATGTCACGGTCTGCCCATACAAACATATACATGTTCCCCAAGCTTGTCTTGTATCTAAGTGCAAACACTATTGCAACTGTAAGTTTGTTTTATATCTAACTGAAAACTAAGTATCTGGAGCTTTTCTCCTCAGGGCTCAGCTGAAAAGGGACACCTGCCCAGCCAGACTAACCTGGTTAACAAATGGCACATAAATAAAATAAATAAATACAGGCAATAGGGAACCAGAAACCAGAGCAGCATGCACAGTCAGATTGAAAGGGCCCATGACACTCACATATATCCCCTCCCTACACAGCCCAAATAACATGTACACACTACATTGCTACACAATTTTGACAGACTGTTAACAATGGCCAGACATACACAGACTTCTCAAATGTACAGTTTTCCACAGAATGTATAGGCACAGGACTCATATCTATGGCCGCTTCCTTGTTACGTGTCTGTGGGTCTATGACATCACTGGAATGGTAGCAGGAATGAAGGCAATAAATAATGATACTACATAGCTCTAAACCTCCTAGTGCAAGACATCTGGACAAAGCCTGACACAATTGGGGGACAGAGGCCCAAACACAGGGGTATATTGGACATATTGCTCTTATAAATCTGGACAGTTTCTGGTGTTACATGATTTGTTGTCACATATCTTTTCTGAGAGATATGAAGTCAGTAACACCAATGGATGTTAGCATTTACTGACTGCATTCCCCAGAGTATCCTACTGACTAGCCAACAACTGTCTGGGGAACAGACCAAACATATGAGCCACGCATCTGGACAGTGTCTAGGCCTCTGGACAGTGTAGAGGTATGACCACAGTCATGTAACAGAATGGAAATCTCATCACAGCTGCCAGACTTGTCACTCAGCACCTTATGAGGCACAGTGAGACCAACACGACACTTCCCTACATCAGCTCTTGGCAATTACCCATGTATATTCAAATATAGCATGCATTACAGGGATGGAACTGTAGTGAAAAGCAGACAGTGGTCCAAAAATGTCCACCCAAAAACATTTGCACCACAGTCACAGCAACATACCAGTACCAAAAATAAACTCCAGAGTAGAACGACTTTCTGAACAAACATATCCTGATTGCCAGTCACACACTACACTGACATATATTGGCCAAAATCAGAGTGCACTGGAAATTGTGAGATGTTACAGGACATTTCACAGTCTGCCTGTACAAGCATACAAACCTGATAGGCTGCCAGCAGCCATAGCAGCATGCACAGTCAGACAGGTAAAGTATTTATGGCACTCACATCTGCTATTCTCTCTACCCAGCGCAACAAACATCTACATACAAGACTGCTACACAATATGGGCAGTCTGTTCACAATGGCCACACATACATAACTGTCATATGTACAGATTTCCACATAATTCCTATGGTGTGGAACCATAATCCTGGCCACTGATGCATACCATGGCCAGGAGTCTGCTAGGTCACTGGGATGATAACTGAAGTGCAGTCAGTAATTAATGATATACCATACCTCTGCAAATGATAGTGCAGGGCATCTGGACAATGCATGATGTACTTGGGGGACAGGGGGCTGGGAAGATGGACATATCAGACATAATGGTTTTACAAACTGAAACAGTAGCTGGTGCTATATGAGTTGTTGTAAAATAGCTCTGAAGGATCTGACCCAGAGAATCCCCAGACTCTGGAATAGATTGCCCATAAATGTCAAGCAGAGTGCCTCTTTAGACCTCTTCAAGAGGAACCTTGACGATTGGATGGGAGAAAAGAAATTCACCCCAGGGATCACGTCAGTCACCCTGCTAGACAGGGGTCCAGGAAAGTAAATAATGTGGGAAGAAATAGCCAGGGAATTGTTATGGCTAGGCTTGTATAGGCCCTAGGGCTGATAGCCTAGTACCAACCTATGAACCTATGAACCTATGATGTCTGTAACACCAATGGATGTCAGCAGTTAGTGACTACAATCCTCACATTATCCTACTGACCCCACAAAAACAGATGTTGTTCGAGGAACTGAACAAACATAACAGGCAAACCTCTAGCCGCTCTGTGGACAACATGTTGGTTGAGAGGTATGTCAGAGGCATATCACTGTCAGATGTCAAGTCACTCAGTAAATGCATGTCCAGACAGACTCTGTCAATCTAGCAACCCTCCATGTGTATAACAGCACTAATGACATACAATTTTTAACCAGTTCTGGAGCTTTGTCCCCCATGTTGTTGGGCTGTCTCCACATGTCCTGTCCTGTAAGGATTTCCCACCTACTGTCTGTGAAGCTGTAGCCCCCACACCTCTGTATTGTCTCCTGCACAAGCAAGAAAAAGGGACAAGGCCCACATGAAGGACGTCCCATATGTTGGAACTAGCAGCAGTGTCCAGGCCCACAACACAATACTATGTGGTCATGTACATAGCTGTATGGCCTCAGCAATATCTGACAGGAAAACATCAACCCCAAGGTGGACAGCAGCAATACACAACTACCATCATAGGTGGAAATAATCACAGGATGGGCCGAGAAGAAACGGGTGCCTCATTGTCAGCCATGTCACCTTGTTCTGCACAAGTAAATAAGGTCATAGGTGATATACACTAAGGCTGTCTTTGAGTGCAAACTGGATACCTCCACCAAGGCCAATCACTAGGCCTTCTAGACATGTGTCTGCAATTCCAGTGGCAACACACATATCTGCTCTGTAGTGGTGGTCAATAATACCACATACACATATGCCATAGATATAGGCAACTAGCTGCAGACAGGTGAAGTGTAATCCTCACTCCCCTGTTCCCCCATAGCCTACTGTGCTATCAAATGTCACAAGTGTGTTACAGCAATATTAAGACAGTGTCACTAAGTTTGTCCCATTGCCCCCATGTATGTGTGGCATCCTACTGATGTCCTGCTCTAACGGGTTGAGAGGGATGACTGGACAGCAAGAGTGTGAATACAGTGTGCCATACTGACATTGAATGGAAATGTATATCAGGTATTACCTGTGCACATGTCAGTATGAGTAGGTTTATCTGGCCACCTCATATAACAACAGACATGGGATGCAAAATGTCAGTTAAATAAGCTGTACATGTTGTACATGTGTGTAATCTTAGTTACTATGCATCCAACAGAGTGACATTTCTACAGCTACTGGTTGTTGCATTACCCTGACACAGCCATGGGTACTACAGTAAGCATGATTATCAGTTTGAAATTGGAGAAGTGTCCAACTGTGTTATGACTTTGAGTCCATGCCTACTACAAACAGCTATATGTACACCTACATAGCTGTATGGACTCAGCAGTACCTTACTTGTAAAACCTGCCTCCACCAAAGTAGAGTAATCCCCTTTGCTGGACAGCAGCAATACATAAACCACAGACTTGGTCCCTATAATGGCTGTACAGGGCAAACTAGGAGCAGGTACCAACTTAGCATCAAGTCAGCCTTTGTCTGAACAAGCACAAGGTCACAGGTGAATTACTGTAAGGCTATCTATGAGTACAAATTGGACACATCCACCAAGGCCCATCACAAGGCAATCTTCACATATGTCTACAATCTCAGAGGCAGCAAGCCAACCCACCCTGTAATGGTGGTCAATCAGACCACATACACATACAACATAGCTATAGCCAACCTGCTGCAGATAGGTTTAGGGCAAACATCACCCCTCCTGGCTCAGCATCACTATAGGTGGATATGCACAGCACCTGCACCCCTCCTCTCATCACCAGTGAGCAGGTACATATTGCCTACTGAAAGGCAACAAACTTAAGTTTTCATGGGACCTGATAACATCTCTCTCCGCATCCTACATGAACTCAGGCATGTGCTCCCAGCTCCACTAAACACTGTAGTCACTCCAAGCCACAGCACCATCCACACCTCATCCACATGGAAGATGGCCAAGGTAATGTCATCCCTCTACACAGACATGAATGAGGAATAGAGGATTTTTCAATTAACTGGCTATCATTGGGGGGAATATGACACATCAGGACCATGAGTGCAATGCAAGCTGATACTGTGCTGATAGATTACTGGTGTATGGTGTGGTTGTGAGTAGTGACTACTGGTATTCAATGTAGATGTGCAGGTTCTGTACATACTGTTATGTAATGTATGAGGTCCTATGACGTGTTTCCCTGTTTATGTCTTCCAGGTGCAATGTCACATCAGCGAAGGGCAACCTTTTCAGTGGCTGAGACCAATATAATCATAGAAGCCATACTACAGAACATTGCCATAATGTTTGGCTGGAGCCAGCAACATCTGCAGGACAGGACCACCCTGTGGAGCTACCTTGTCCACAGGGTAAGTGATGTCGGCCTGCACGCACGTACATACAAGCAGGTCCAGTATCATGCAACAACCTCATACACCATGCCCAGCAATGGCCTGCTGCCATGGCCAGGGACTACACAGCCACAGGTGGGGGCCCAGCCATGCAGCCCCCACTGATAACCACCGATGAGCTCATTGCCAACCTTGGGGCACCTATACCAGTACAACATCAGGGTACAGACCCCCACATGCTGGAGGTGGGTGGCAATTAGACAATGGACAGGGAGCGTGCAGGTAAGGCCCCAGTGTTGATTACTAGACTAGTGTAGTTCACATACTTGTATCTGTAGTGTATCTACATGCATGTGTCAGGTCAGATTGCAGTTGTGGATGGGATTTTCTAACGCCCAGAAGTGCACATCTATTGTGAGGAACAGCAAATTGTGTAGTATTAGGGGTTGTACTGTAAATGTGCAGACATGCTGCATCCATCCTGTACCAATGCCACATGTGAGTCTCTCCCACAACTACCTAGGTCCCTCTGGTCTGCATGTGGGACAGCAGCTTGAAGCTGGTGAGTATGGAATTGTTCTGTTGTGGTTTGCCAATACCCCAGGCATGTGAAGGGCATGCAATTTACCATGCACACAACTGTCACTCATAGACATATTGCTTTATTTGCATGTTCACTTGTGGTGGGGTTAACTGCATTGCATCACAGTGGTTAACACAGGGGCCTGTCTGAAGAGAATGTAACATTTCTGTGGCATACCTCACAACCTGTCAGTGCAAGACTTCTGGACAGAGACCAACAAAATGGGGGGACAAATGGCCTAAGGTAGGGACATGTGTGAAACATTACTCTTATAGAGTGGATATAAACAGTGTACACACCCGTGTTGGGACAGATTCCTGTCCCAGAGACTCCCCATGCTTTGGAACAGGATTCCAATCTACATTAAGCAGAGGCCCTCACTAACACTCTTCAAGAGAAACCTTAACGAGTGGATGGGAAACAGACAATTTACCCCTGGGATCACTGCAGTGGCTCTGCTGGACAGAGGCACAGGGATCTAATGGCTCTGCTGGACAGAGGCACAGAGACCTAATCTAAGGGGGTGGTGAAAGCCAGCAGATTCTGGCTAGGCTTATAGATGCCCTCGGGCAGATAGCCTAGTACTTACCTATGAACCTATAAGATGACAGTTGTTTGGGATATATACAAATTGAGACCACAATATGTCAGTCCACACCATTTCCAACCTTTAATGTGACCCATAACATGAACAATTCACTTGTAAATCCAACCAATCTGTTGGGCACCGAATATGGAGTATACAAACCATAAGTACCAGAAGTTGTTAAAGATTTGGGGGGGGGGGGGCGATAGGGGCACTTAGTGATCTAAAAAGGGCAAATTTTTAAAACTATTTACTACAACAACATATATTCACCTGGATTTCATTTTAAGCTTAGTTAAGTTCTCTTTTGGTGCTTGAATTAACATTTCCTGATTGGTCTTAGCTATCCCTTAGCTGATATTTGTGTATTAGCCCTAGTGAGAATAACTGTGATCATACCATAGATAATTTGAGGGGACCCATGTAAGTGATGCAGCATTTAGGAACTACCTGTATCCATTAGTGGCACAAGGAACAATCCAGAAGTATGTTTTCTATTACCCATCCTTAGATCCAAGTTGCATTTGAAAATGGACAGGGATGAGCTTTGTTTTACTTGAATCGATAGTCTGTTCTTGAACAGTGGTAGCCTCTGTGATATATATCCATCTCTCCACAACATTCAGTTTGGATACCTAGACTGAGTATTTCTGATGCCATTTGACTTGCTGATGTTCAGTAGGTCCATCAATATTAGGTCAGAGGATGACTTGTATGCCAGATATGTCACCTCTAAGGACTCTGTTGTAGGATTCTGAGTTTACTGATAAATCTTTCAGGTGGTCCATGCAAGATCTATTGTTTAGGACTTGTATCCTTTTAGTAACGTATCTCTGTGGGCATTCCAATTGTTGCATGGGTCTAGTTAGATACATGATAAAAAGTGGGCATTATACAAAATGATTGACCTAATTAGGGTTTGTAAAGGGGGACAATAACATCTCTAGGTCTAGTCACAATTTATTTATAAGCTGTGCAATATATAAAGACTTTTTTATGACTCTTTGCGAATGTTGGTCAAAAGTTAGGTCACTGTACACACAAGTTCCCAAATGGCAAATGACTAGGTCATTTCTCAGGGGGCATTGTCATTTTTGGCAGTTCCCTGGAGTAGATTACTTCCCAAAGGATACAATAATGTATTTTTTTTGGAGTTTAGTTTCAATTCATGAGACTAGCATCAGTTATTGTTTGAGACAAACCTTTCTGCGTGATGGTTAAGTCATTTGGGGATTCAGTAACTGCTCCTAGCTTGCAGTCAGCTCAAACTTAGTCGGCCAAAGCCCTTTGGTATTTCCTTTTACCTTTTTTTTTTACCTTCATCCATTGCTTTGGTGACAAGAGTAAAGCTTAAAAGTTGCCCATGATTTTGAGCCTTTCACATTTTCACCCAATTCTTGCCCTAAGAGGTTAAGAGATCAGAGCATATGTTTGATTGTCCCTGATTTTGTGTCATATTTTTGGTCTGTTTCTCATATGTGTGAATTTCTGGCTAAATTTATGAGGACTGCAAAACTTAAAATAATGATAGACACGAGTTTCAGAGAAACACTGAGCCATTTGCTAAACAAAACAATACTGTCTTGCAATGAAAACAGACTTAGCATGAGCAGTGAACGTCTTTGCTTTTGAAACTTACATTCATTGAAACGGCATGAAAACCCACATTCATTTTGCATCTGGCCAGTGGAGGACTGAGCTTACCTCTGGGCTGTTTTCAAACCATAGGCTCCTTACACATGTTTAGAGCCATGCATATATGTATGCATTCTTTGATTCACCTTCCTGATTGTATTAAATTATATTCCTTGTATAATACAGCAGCGCTTGTTAGAATGTGTTTTAAATTTATAGTTTTGAACAGTCTTCTAGTAAGCAATGAAACAAAGTGTATGAACCAATAATGACAAAACTACCCATTTCAAAAACTTTCAACCATAAAAGGCCATTTAAACTTCTATCATTACAATCCACCATTATCAATAAATATGCAAAATCTCTGCAGAAGTCAGTCACATAAATAATTCCACATTAAAGGGATCTGTAACTAATGAAGAGGTTACTGCTAGCTAAAGTGCTTTGTGTTGCCATGTGTTTCCTAAAAGACAGGAAGACTAAAACTTAAAGGGGTATCATTGTTTAGTGAATTCAGGCTAGAGGAGGTGATATCATTAATCACACAGAAAGTGCAGAATTTAAATCGATTCTTGATTTGGAATCATGTGAGTTTCTGGGCTTGTATGATAGTGTGTCTAAGATCAGTATTAAAAGAAAGGGGATTGAGGCACTACATTTAAATGTCTTGATGTCACATAACATGTGACTGTTTTTCACATTTAAATATGAGGGTGTTTCTATATGATTTTTAAAATTACCTGATGAAGCAACAGAGAAAACATGTTTGTATTATGCATTGGACTTAATTACAGATTTTTATTGTATGGAGAAGTGAGCCTTCATGTTTCTTTTTTTCATTTATTTTTGAACATATCTTCATGTGTATTCATTGTCTGGAACCTATTGAAGACATTTTCTGTTTCCTTCTGCTTGGAAAATGTGTGTGAAATTGGCATTTGTAGAATGATGTCTTCCTGTTACAGATGAAAAAACCCTCATTACATGGTAATGGATACTCAGTACTATGCAGCAACACCAACAACAGTGACTTTACTGTGACTTTGAATCACTATAACTTTAAACAGTTGCATTTTCACTCTGTAGGGTGGGCAGAATGGGTGCAGCCTACTCAGTCTGTTTCATCTTGCTCTTGGACAGTATAGCAGTCCTCTCCACCTTCTGAAACTCCTACTCTTCTTTGAACTTGTATGTAACACTGACAAATTTCATAAAAATTTTTTATCTAGTTAATTTCTTGCCTTTATTCCCCTTAAGGTTACAATTGCACATGCAAAACTTGTGTGATATTTTGCTGGTAGATGCAGCAACTTTTCATCAGCAGATCTCCAGTTTGTACTGAAATGTTCAGGGGCTATATGTCTAATGTGCATGCGTTTACCATTTTTTTTCCTCTGAGAAAATGGTTTACCTGTAAGTATATGTCTTTACATGTACAATACATCCCCTTAATGGAAATCTTGAAAACAACCTCATATGAATATTAACAGGGGATTGACACAGTGCAGATTCAATATCACACACACACACACACACACACACACACACACACACACACACACACACACACACAAACACACACACACACACACACACACATCTCTCTTGAAAACTGAAACTGGACTTAAATGTAAGGAAGCACCTATACTAAAGAACCACTCTGGAACGAATCAGCAAAGCAAAACTCTCCTTACCGTAAGAAGCATGTCAGCAATGGGGGAACAAATCCGCAAAGTAAAACTCTCCTTACCATAAGAAGCACGGCAGCATACACTGACAGAACACAACTAGTATTTAACTTCCACACACTTTCCATGTTAGTGTGTGACACATGCAATCCACGTTGATTAATTTTCCCCAAAAGGCAGGTCTTGCAGCTTTAAAAGTGGGGGGGGGGTGCTCCCTCCCCCTCACTCTATTGTTTCGGCGCCCTTGATACAAACCTTACAATAAGCTGGATGCATACATGTGCACACCCTTCAAATAATATTTTATTGCAGCAGCTTGTGATTTACTGACAGTATTCAATCTGCTTGGGTACACACTTGCCATCAAGTAAAGGCACTCTAACACCAAATAACAGTCTGCTGTCCAAGTAGGATAGTCATGACATTTGCTCAGTTGCCTGAAACAGCAACAGCCATGGCTTCCAGACAGCTTACAAAGCACAATGGGATCTCATATTTGAAAGGTATCAGGAGTAGGGTACACCAACATTACCACAGCATTGAATAACCCATGGAACACAGTGGAGACAGTCATCAAAAGGTGGATTGAATATGGGACAACATTGCTGTTGAAAGGAACTTGATGTTCCTCCAAAACTGATGAAAAGACATGTCCAAACCTAGTCAGGGAGACTGCTAGGAGACATACAGCAACACTAAATGAGTCACAGGAATCTCCTGCAAGTACTGGTGTTGTGTACTACATGTGAGAACAATCTCCCGTTTTCTTCATAAGTCTGACATATGGGGTAGGGTCAGAAGAAGGAAGCATTTTCCCACACCAAAAAACATCCAGGGATGGATACAGTTTGCAATACAGCACATCAAGTCTCCCAAAGGCATGTGTGAAAATGTGTTATGGTGTAATGAGACTGGATCAACCTCACAGCTACAACAAATACCAAAAGGTACGTGTGGTGCACAAGCAACACCTCTTTTCACGTGAAAACCACCATTCCCATGGTGAATCACGCTGGTGGCATTGGCCTGTTGTGTGGATGCTGTTCTAAAGCTGGTACAGGGCCTGTAGTTACAGTGGTGGTAATTCTGAACAGTTCCAAATAACACTCATGTCTGGCCCAAATCCATCCTGCATATGCAAAAATGCTGAGGATGGGGAGGGGTGTCAGCATTCAACATGACAAAGACCTGAAGCATACAACAAAAGCTAACTAAAGATGGCTCAACCTGAACACACTCATGGTTATGGATTGGCCCAGCCAGAGCCTAGACCTAAACCCGATAGAAAAACCCCAGTGTGACCTGAAGAGGGGTGAGCACATGAGCTGCCTTGCAATCTGACAGAGTTGGGAGACCTTTGCATGGAAGACTGGCCAAATAATGCCAAGTCAAGATGTGCCATGCTGATAGACACCTTCCCAAGAAGAGTGAATGCTGAAAGTCACTTATAGGATGCTTTATAAAAGTACTATTTTAAGGGTGTGCACACTTATGCAGCCACCCTATTGTACATATTTCATCATATTTTACACATAGCACATTTGTTTGTTTATCAATTGGATTGCACAGGTAATATGTCACATCAAAGGTGGGTAATATTTTTGAATGCATTATTGCAGTCTCATTTTATATATTACAAGAACATGGCATGTTAAAAGGGGTGTGTACACTTATCATATCCACTGTAAGTTTAGAAGGTTGGTGATGTAACACAAATTGTGTAACCATACATTTACTGATGGTTTGGAGGTCTGAAACTCAAATGTATGCAATTAATTAGTGATGTCACTCCTCAGATCATCCCAGTTATGTATCAGACAAACACAGGGGTTATGAGAAACAGTGCAAACATATGAGCCAGACATCTACACATCCTGCAAGGATCTATAAAGTTGTGAGGTATGTTCTGTAATACTTGCCACTGTGCTATACAGGTGAACAGCAATGATGTGTACATGGGTGCAGTCTATGCTGGGGAAGGGCCATCACCTACCAATATTAGGCATGTATCCCAAAGCTGTATATTGTTAGTTACATGGAGTAAAACTGGCTGCAAAGCATGATGTTGAGGGCCATGTATCATGCATGTTACCATTTGGGTAATGTGAGGTCTGTGTAACAGATTTGTGTCACCTCACTTTTAAGTGTCTGTGTGTGTGTGTGTGTGTGTGTGTGTGTGTGTGTGTGTGTGTGTGTGTGTGTGTGTGTGTGTGTGTGTGTGTGTGTGTGTGTGTAACTGTGCGAGTGTGTGTGTGTACCAGCCATCCTCAAAGTGCAAGTATTAATGTACATATGTTGTCTTCCCCTCACAGGTGACGATGGCATTTGTGGATCCCTCCCACTTAAAAATTGATGTCATTGTCTCTGCAGATTCTGACAATAATGATAGAAATACTGAGGTACAGGTTGGGTTGTCAGGGGCTGAATCTGTGCCATTGATTGGCATCACACTGTTGTCCACACCATCCCTGCGCACAGTGACAATGCCCACCCATACCCCATCATCAGTGGCCACAGATGATGGACAGTTGGCAGGTGGTGGCATGGAATAGGCTGGTGTGGTGACTATGGCAGATGTGAGTGTAGACACTGGCCATAGCCAGCGTTCAGGCGAGGTCCCACACAGGTAGCTGGACAGGGGTGCTCGCAGGAGGACTGCTGCTCATCAAGCCACTGTCACAGGTGCCACGGCAGGAGTCACCAGACACATGTTTCAGGCTGTCATGGATGCACAGGCATGTAGTGAATTCCACACCAGACAAATACTCTGAGTGGTGGATGCAACTCTTCCTGATTTATGTGGAAACATACATGACCTTGTAGAGGCCACACATCAAAATACTGACGTCATGAATAGATGGTTCAGTGAGACCTTGGCAATCCTTGACTGTGGTATGTCTGTGCTACAGCATGTGGTGGGAGATGGCCATTGGCCACATGGACGTAGATCAGCACCAACAACAGCTGGGAGTCTACGGGGCCATGCACCTTCACACTGCTGTAGTGGCAGTGACAACAGCACTACTGAAGGGGGGTTGCTGTCCACATCACACCAAGGCAGGCCATGAACACATAGTCCAGGCTGGTCCCGTTGGGGACACAGATCCAGCAGACAGCAGTCACCATCAGGAAGCAGTACTGAATCTCGTCTTGGGCCTGGTGCTGCCAGTGATATCCCTGGCAGGACTAGTTCCCTTGTCCATGGTCGGAGATGGTGAACTGGACACCCTGCTATTTACGGTCCACAGCTGTCCAACATACACCTGTGTAGCGCAGCCACATGGTGTGACTGTGTGCATACATACACACACATCTGCATCACAGGCAGGTCACTTCCAGACACACACAGCACCTCTGCACAGCCCATCTATTGGATACCCGTCCAAACACACACACATGATGTCAACCATACAGCCCAGCCTAGGCCTCTGGCAAACCTACACCACACCCTGTGCATATGATGATACCTGCATCACATCCCTGCCATCCATAACATTGAAGCAGGGACATGCTAAGATGGGTCTGATGCACAGGGTGAATATAGTACAGTGTAGCTATGTAATACTGTGTAAGGTGTTGTTGGCTTGCAATTGTTATGGGTACACATACAGGTGTATGTACTTTATTATCTGGGATGCATTATTGTTGTTAGTACCACTGACTGAATGTAATCTGACATGCTGTATGCTGTTCATAGGTTCATAGGTTAGTACTAAGCTAACTGCCCTTGCAAGCCATTTCTGGCCTAGCCAGGTATCCCTTGTGAGACTCAAACCCTGCACCTTGTGTTTGTAAGGCAAAAACCTTAACCATTAGGCCACCCTCCAATATGCAGATATATGTTTCTGTTCCATGTTTCTGTGTGTCTGCAGGCTGTGGCAGTGCAGACATTCCCAAGAGGGAGTATGGCAGAGTGAGAATACACCGACCGTGTCATAGGCAAGATACAGTTTTATATGTACATGTACCAGGTGTGTATATATGCAACAGTGTGTGAGGGCACTGTTGTCAGACAGTGTCACCTTGCATGCATACCCCCTGTCACAGACAGGTAGCCTTCATACATGTCACCTCAGTGTTGTGTAGTACCACAGGCTCATACATATGGAACAGGTTACTGCAGTACTGTCAGCAGGTCCCTCACAAGTGTACCCATTACATTAACTGCAACAGATTCACTTGTCACCACCTGTTGCCCCTGCTATTTCTTTCCCATACACTCAACCCTGATGCAGTTGGTGAGGGCATGCATGACACTGTGTATGAAAGGTTTGTGTTATGTATTCCTGAGTTCACAGGGTGGAACAAGGAGACAAAACGGTATATCCCGTGCATACACACAATAAGGACTGGCACAGGGGATGTGCATACAGTAACACAAACACAGCTGGCAATAGACAGATTAGTAAACCTAAATATCCACTTTGATGTACTTTAGTACTACATACACATGACATGCCCCACATAGATTATATGCATGGAACATAGCACACTACCTCTTACAACATGCAATGTTGTGAATGCCTTCATGGATGGTGAGATAACCCACCAAAAATAGCATCTGGAGTCATGTATTTTTCCTACAATCCTGGAAAAGTGATAGTGTACCAGACATTGTATCAGCATGATGTTTCATTCAGGTATGATGCCTGATGCTGGCATGTGTGTCACTACACACACTGTGGCGGATATGGCAACAATATCACATACATGAGCATTGTTAAGAGGCACAAACCACATATACGTTGCAAACATCTGGATATTCCATAGACATCTGTACAGAGGAGTGGTATGGCCTGCACAATGATTTAACATGCTGCATGTGAGGCAGATGCCATTACCACACTATATAAAGTAATGCCATTGGGAGGTGGGAAACAGGAGTGGATGGTACACACATCAAAATAGTATCAGCCAAACTGGATATAAGTTTCACACACACACACACACACACACACACACACACACACACACACACACACACACACACACACACAGTTGCCAGTATTGAGATTAGAACCCATACTTATCTAGTTATTATTACTACTATAGTGTTACGCTGTTATCAGATGTGCCATGGAGCTTATATGATGTCACCTAATCCCAAGGTACTTCTAAGGTGAATAACATCAACAGGCTTAGTAAAGTAGGGTGATGGGAAATTTACAGGGTGGTACACAACTCAAAATGGTATAACCCAAACAGTATATGATTTCCACACAAACACACACACACACACACACACACACACACACACACACACACACACACACACACACACACACACACACACAAAACAGTTGCCAGCACTGAGATTATAACTCCTACCTATCTAGGTTATTTTTGCTATAGTGTTATGCAGATATCAGATGCGTATGATTCTCACACAGAAACACACACACACACACACACACACACAGACACTTGCCAGTATTGAGATTAGAACCCTTGCCTATCTAGTTATTAGTACTATAGTGTTAAGCAGTTACCACGTGTACTACAGAGCTTACTGGACTGACAACTGGCCAAAGGTACTGATAACTGCACAGCTGAGGTAAATTATTACAGGTGCTAGAAAGTCTGCCTTCAGTTTTTCCCTTATATCTTGCTAGTTCTTTCTCTGTTGCACTTCAAATAGGCTAATAGCTTTGCACTTCGACAGGTTTTTGTATCTATTATTCTAGCACACCTGAGAGCAATCAGCAGTAATTGTTCCTCATGGAGTTAGCTCTAGTACTTAGTAGTTATAACCACCCCTCCTGGCATGATTAAAGTACAGTTCTCTGTGTTTTTCTCCCATTAACCTGGTGCAGGTGGACATTCTGAGGCACTGTCACAACTGCCTGATGTACACAGACAACACTCTCCTCTAAACTCCCAACACTCAGACTTGTGAGCGATACCCCTATATCACCATATTGGAAGATATGCACTCTCCAGCAAAGACTGGACTAGCTAGTCAAGAGCAGAAGGGTCAACACCTGCAACACACCACATGGAACACATACCCCCCCCCAGAACACCTACTATCACAGCTTTGACATGCAAACAAAAACCACACACCCACCTTCGCAGAAGCACTCAATAGACATTTACCCAAACAGCAGACACCACCAAGACAGACACCCACTCAACCACCACAATGCAGCACAAACCACAGGACACATATCTCACCTACACAGTGTGCCCCTAAACCTAAGCACCTAAGGCTAACCACCTTGCCCAATACAGTAATCATAGGTGACTCAATAGTGAGGCACACAGATGTCCCACTCATTAGGTTGATTATGGAGAAGATAACAGTCAGATGTCTATCAGGTGCCAGAATCCAACACATAACACACCCGGTCAGGTCACTGCACAACAACTATAAGTATCACTCTGTCATTGTCCATGTGGGTATAAATGTCCTGAGATGCACCTCCCTGCTCTACATGAAAAGAGACATGGTGGAACTCTCAGATTATGTGGGCCAGGCAGGTATGACAGTAGCCCTGAGCAGTATACTACTTTCAACCAGAATGATACCCCAGTACAAACAACAAATGATTGACATCAACAATTGGATTAAGTGCCTGGTGTTATTCTCAGGGGATCTAGTATCTGTCTGCTTGGGATGATATGATTGGCAGGCCATGATGCCTTGCCAGAAATGGTCTGCATCTGTCACCACTGGATTTCCAGGTACTAGCTAAGTCTCTTGCCACCCCTATAGTGCCTTTTTAGGTGGTGTTCCAAATGAAATTACCACTGTAACAGCTATAAATAAATACAATCTGAGGGTCATGCTGCTCAAGACTAGACCTCTAAATCTCAGGATGTAGTCACTGGGAGCACTCCTTAAAATGGAGAACATTGACATTTGTGCTGTAGCGGAGACCTGGTTTACAGCAGCAGACAGCATCATTGCACTACCAACCTATGACTCATTCCACACATGTCATCTCCAAAACATGGACCACAGCTCCAAATATGGGACTCCATATTCATAAAGAATATGCATACCTGCAGACTAGTATCCCAGCATAATGCATCTGAGATACTTCAGGTACAACTGACATTGTGTAATAGTGAAATCCAGGTCATATCCTGCTATAGGTCCTGAGCTATAGGTCCTCATCCATGTCCCTAGACTCTCAATCCCCATTCCTCAACACTCTGGAATCTATCAAGGTCCAACCCAACACTGTCATACTAGGAGACTTCAACTACTCCTCCATCAACTGGGAAAAGTACTCAAGCACCAATACAGTGGTCCAACGCTTCCTGGAATTCATCAGTTCCAATGCCCAGGACCAGCACATTCTGACCTCCAGTAGAGGAAGCAACATCCTTGACCTGTGTTGATTACTAACATATGGGACCATTGCTTGACAACAGTAGTCAATCCCTACCTGGTCAGATCAAACCATAAAGTAGTCATCATGGCAATCCACATCTCACCACATCCCCTGCAAAGGTAACCACCTTGAAACACTTCTCCAAAGCTGGACACCTAAAACAGAGGTGGCTAAGTTCACAGCACCCATGCCAATGGAAAATAGCTGTATGACTGTTGAATCATACACCAATGCACTGTACAAACATGTACATAAATGCATGGAACTAGCCATACCCAACAGAACCATGATGCTCTCCTCCAAACATTGGAGGCCAATCTGGTGGCCCCCTGCCATTAATAACCTGTACAACAGAAGGAATAAACTGTTGCAGAAAAAGGTGCAGTCCCAAGAGTGGTAAAACTCCCTTATTAGCACATGCAACAACAACTTGAGATCCCTCATGAAATCATCTAAAATCAGCTATGATGGCAGTATTGCAGCAGACACTGACAACAATCACAAAGCCTTTGATTGTTATATCAAGAACCTCCATGGCAATACCCAGAAGTGCTCTGAGTTACTGCACAATGCTTCCTCCTATACTGAGCCAAAATATATTGCCAACATTCTTGCCAACACATTCAGTGCCACTTTTACCCCTCTCTCCCCCCAAGGGAACAATCAGAATGCCAGAAGAATGCCAGGCACCCAGGATTACTGCAGCCCAGGTTAAACCTGTATTGTCCATGGGCAAGAATACAGCTTCCATGGGACCTGAAAATATCCCTGGCTGTGTTTTACATGAACTACAAAGATACCTGGTACCACATCTGTGTTCTTGTTCAATCACAGCCTCACCTCAGGCTTTGTCCCATCCAAATGGTACACTGCTACAGTCATCTCTCTCCATAAAGGGGTAGCGACAACAGATCCTAGAAATTATCAGCCCATTAGCCTGATGAGTCTGATATGTACAGCTATGTAGCACATCATCACGGACTTGATCGACAAAGATATAGGTAATCTGCTAACTCTGGACCCCACACCATTTGGCTTTGTAAAAGGGAGATCATGCCTGCTCAACCTGTTTGACTTCTTTGAGTCTGTCACCAGGGCTGTGTATGATGGTAAGGCACTGCATACACCCTACAACAATCTGGCCACGGCTTTTGATACCATTCCTCAGTCAGGAATTATTGATAAACCCACCAAACTAGGCATCAACCCCTATATCAGTAGGTGGGTTGCAAATTAGCTCACAGATAGAACACACAGTATGAAAGTAGCGAGCTCCAAGTCAGACTGCCAACCTGTCACAAGTAGAGTCCCACAGGGATCACTCCTGGGTACTCTCCTGTTAAGCATCTACTTCTAAGGATCCCAGAACAACACAAAGGAACTCTGGCTGACCAAGTTCACAGATGACTGCAAGCTGGGAGCCATAATTAACTCCACAAGTGATGCAGACATCCTACAGAAAGGCCTCACTGAGACTAATGACTGGTCTGGAAACCATGGCCTGATGATTAATACCACAAAATGCATCATCATCCCCTTTGGTAAAAACTCAGTTCCCACTAATTACCACATTAATGGAAGCCCACTGAACAATGTAGGTGTTATAAGAGATCTGAGGACACAGGTTGACAGCAACCTCTCCTTCAACTACCACATTGTCACTGTGGTCAGGAGGTCCTTATATGTGGCACATCTCATTATCAAGGGTTTTGCATCAGGAAGAAAGAGGTCATCATCTATGTCTAGTCTTCCCTCATTACACCAATCATCAAGTATAATGGACCATTTGACCTGTACCTCACTAGACACCTGCAACAGCTGGAGAGGCCACAGAAGTACCTCACAAAGAGGATCCTAGGCATTAAACACATGTCCTACACAGACAGACTCAAAAGACTCCAGCTATTCCTTGTCTCATATCACCTACTTAGAGGCAATCTCTGCTTGACCTATAAAGCCATGTCTGACACAGCTGTTTTAGAAATGCTGCATATAAAGACATCCCAGTCCCTCCACACCACACATTGCAGAGACCTCATCCTCATTACCACAATCAACACAACATGATGGAGGGACAGGTTCCTCACCCAGAGACTGCACATGCCCTGGAATAGCCTTTCCATACATGTCAAGCGGAACACCTAGCTGACCCCGTTCCAGAGAGATATTGATGAGTGGAAGAGTAATAGAAAGTTCACCCCAGGGATCACTCTAGTGGCTCTACTTCATAGAGGCACTGGGAACTAAAGTTTGGTGGCACAATGGCAGGGCACTTCTATGGAATAGAATTTAAAGGCTCCAGGACCATTAAACTAGTACATACATATGAACCTTTAAGGGGAATGACATCAGCATGACTGATAAAGTAGGGCGATGGGTGGGAAAATTATCAAAATACTTCTTCCTAAAACATACACACTTACATACACTTATACACCCACACACATATTTGCCATCTCTGAGAGTAAAATCACTGCCAATCTAATTAGTTGTACTATATTACTACACAGTTATCGCATGTAGTACAGAGCTTACTGGGCTGAAAATTGGCCAAAGGTGCTGATAAGGGGAATGACATCAGCAGGTCTGATAAACTAGGGCAGTGGGTGGGAAACTTATCAAAAGACTTCTTCCTACAAACATACACAGACACATATACACCCACAAGCACATTTGTCGGATCTAAGAGTAGAATCTCTGCCTATCTGGTTATTTGTACTATAGTGTTACACAGTTATCACAGATGCTACAGAGCTTACTGGACTGACAACTGGCCAAAGGTGCTGACAAGGGGAATGACATTAGCAGGACTGATAATGTAAGGCAGTGGGTGGGAGATTTATCAAAATACTTCTTCTTACAAACATACACACACACTCATTTGCCAGGTTTGAGATTAGAACCCCTTTCTAGCTAGTGATTTGTAAGAAGTGTTACAAATTTATCACATGTACTGCAGAGCTTACTGGGCTGGCAATTGGCCAAAGGTCCTGATAAGGGGAATGACATCAGCAGGACTAATAAAGTTGTGCACTGAGAGGTGATGTGGGTGAGAATGGCCTAAAACTGTTTCACCTACAAACAAACACACACTCTCTCATACACAACTGTAACATACACACACACACACACACACACACACACACACACACACACACACACACACACACACACACACACACACACAGTTGCCAGTATTAAGATTAGAACCCCTACCTATCTAGTTAGCTGTACTATAGTGTTCCGTAGTTATCACACATGCTACAGAGCTTATAGGGGTGATTGCTGTCCAATGGTACTTTTAAGGTGAATGACAGCAGAAGATCTTATGATGTAGGGCAATATGAAGTGTACTGAGTGGGAAAAGTATCCTAATACTTAGACCTACTGACACAGACACACCCACACACACACATACACACACACACACACACGCACACACACGCGCACACACACACACACACACACACACACACACACACACACACACACACACACACACACACACACACACACACGCAGGTGATGTGATATTATAAACCCAACCTTGGCACTGTTACACAATGGGGCTCACCTTTTATGCTGGCACATGCAACTGTTTACAACTGGTATGCCACTGTCCACAGCTGGACATCACTGTATGCTATTCAAGGTATGTGTGTGTGTGACTCACTCTGTCTATGTCCCCCTGTGTCGCTCTCTCTATCGCTGTCTGTCTCTCACTTCCCCACAGCTATGTGTGTGTATGCTTGACATATGTTATCTGTTGCCCATATATGTGTGTGTGTGTGTGTGTGTGTGTGTGTGTATCTTATGCAGCAGATGCAGATATATCACATATGGCCCACCTACAGCTAGCTGAGGGTAATCCTGCCTGATGTGTGTGTGTGTGGGGGGGGGGACAGTTGAGGTGTACATAGCTGTCTGTATGCAAAGACATATATACACAATACAGTCATATATTCTGATGTGGGTTCCAACATGTCCTTTGATTCTCTAAGTGTAGGAGCATGCCCATTGTGACCTTCTACAGTTAGAGTGAGACTCCATTCCAGAGATAGGTGTACTCCAGTCCAGGAGTTTGTGTGCTTCAGCCATACCTCTCCGGAATACACAGAACTTTCCTCAGGGTACTTGTTTTGTTTAGCAGATATTTTCTGACATATCTGTAGTCTTACACTGCAATGTATTGTGTCATTACCTAGTGTCAGACATCCTCAGATCATTACATTGCTTTACCAGAGGAATACTAGCTGTATGATGCATAGACCAATATTATAAAGGCTGCTATTGCATTCTTGCCCAACAAGACCATTTGTGAGGTGTGGCTACAGCCAGTTTAGTAATGTCATGGCTGTGTAAACATTCCAGCAACCTAGTGATATACTGGCTCGGGATCTCCTGCTTGTGTGGTATCTTTCTAACCTGAGATGTCATATCCTTGTGTGGGCATACTTCTCACCTGTACATTTTTGGCAGGTTGTCTAGGTGTTTGGCTAGAGGTTTCATCCTTTCTACGTAAACGTGTTTTTATGGCATATTAGTTACATATAATTGAAGAGTGATGTTACAAAATAATACAGACATTATTGTTTCAGACTACATAACCTTCAGACAATTCCCAATACTGCAAACCCCTCACCCTATCAACTTTCTTAGTATGTAAGGGTGATATTTGCAACACATGCCTATCACTGTGCCTTTGTTCCATTTTTATTTCTGCCATTGTCCAGACATCTTGCTGTCAGAGGTTGGGAGTTATGGGTGTGGGTACAGAGTGCATTCTACTGTGCAGGCATGTCCATTATATGTAAAAGCAAACATAAGACAAAAGGATTATTGAGAATAACCACTGGCAACAGTACCAAAAAGCAGTTATATTCACAAAAGCCTTGGCACTTCAGCTACACGTCCTTCAAGATGTCACTTATATGTGTAGTATATTCCACATAGCACTGTGACTTCCAGGTATGTCAGTGGCAGAGCAGTGGGTGTCACTGACATGCATAGCAGTTGGTAGTGCAGCTATCTGCATGTGGCCCTGTCAAAGACAGCACTGCACCTAGGGCACTACAAGACAACTGCCAGGAGAATATGCTGGCCAGATCATGACAGCATTATCACACATACACATAGCTCATTGATCCCTGCATATTGTGAACAGACATGTTTTCATATATATTGGTACAGCCTTGCCAATATGTGCTATGCTGCTATTTCCCTGCAAACATACATGTTACTGCATTTGTGTGGGTATATGGGGGGCACACCTGTCAACTGCACACATTTGCACAGACTGTGCTGATATTTGCTTTACATTTTAGTTCCATTGACCATACTATTGTGCCCTGTCTTGGGGACTAGATGCATATCAGTAAGGAGCACAGGTCAGATTGTACTGACATATATTTGAGTTCCAGACTTCTTAGTCTTCATAGCCTTACTGCAACTGCTGATCCTGCTGTGCTATCACTGTGAAGTCTGTAGTGTGTGTGTGTGTGTGGGGGGGGGGGTAATTTAACATTGACACCATTTGTGTGCCTTTACCAGACATTCCTCTGTGGTTTTCTAGAACTGACTTGCTATGTAGGTGTAAGGGGTCTGTATGGGACCCCCACACTGACATCCAAACCTGTGATCTATGACTCCTCAGTTAGTCGTCCCCACACATATACTGCAGTGGGATTTGCCACCTTGGGTATTACTGCATAGTGTGTGGGGTCCAGTTTTGACTAGATGTATCCTGGTGCCCACATAGCTGTCAGTTGTGTACTGCTATACCAGTGAGCCACCTCATTCCCTTGCATGCACGCATCATTACCATAGATATGCTAGCAAAATATACTAATCCATTCATTTATTGTTAAGAAGACTGACTTACCTTGTGTTTGCAGCAGTTATGAGGATGGTGCTTGAGGGCCACCTATGTTGGATGCACACAGTACACTGCCTATACATGGTAAGTTACAGGTAATGCGATGTGTGTGTCATCCATTTTACTGTGTTTGCGAGTCAGAGAGGGGTGTCAGTCCCTGGGGTCCCTACCGTGTCAGTGTGTGTGCTATGCATTGCCTCTTTGCTAAAGCCTGAGCATACTGGGCACACCTCCATCTGCCTACAGGAGCAGGCTCAGGGGCTTCCTCCTCTGAGTCCCTCTGTGACTGTGGGGACCTTGGCAATGGTGGAGGACTATGTGACTCATCCCCATGCTGATCCTGCGGCAGCTGTTTCCACAGGATCATATTGTGTAGCATGGCACATGCTATGAACATGTGTGCACATGTGGCTGGAGAGTACTACAAGGCTCCACCAGATATGTCAAAGCAGCGGAACTGTGACATGAGCATCTGAAACACATGCTCTATAATGATCCTAGTTTGTGCATGTGCCTCATTATGGGATTCTTGTGTGGGTGTGTGCAGATTTCTGATGGGTGTCATCATCTATGGCTCCAGTGCCTAGCCAGCATCCCCCACCAGATGGCCATATGGGATGCCCCCAGTGGCAAATGCCTGGTACAGCTATGATGAATGCCAGATATGGCAGTCGTGATAGCTTCCAGGGCTGCCAGCACACACATTCATGATAATGCCCTGGGCATTGCACATGACCTGGCATTTGATGGAGGGAAATCACTTGTGGTTTATGTAGACCCTACCCTGTTCACCAGATAGTGCTTTGATGTGGATGTGTATGCAATCTATGGCAACCAGTACTTCTGAGTATTTTGCTACATGGTGGAAGAGACTCATATTGCTGGTCCTCTCCTCATGGGTGTTGGGGAAGTAAATGTGCTCAACAGCATGTGGCAGCATAGCATCCAGTAACTGGTGGAGTACCCTGGATGCAGATGCCTGTGAGACCCCCATGATGTCCCCAGCAGGTCTTTGGAAAGTACCTGTAGCTAGAATTTGTAAGGCTACACATACCTTGGATTTCACTGGGATGGGTTCCCCTCTGTTGGTTCTAAGTCTGAGTTGAAGCCAGCACAGCTCGGTGATTTGCTGAAGTATGTTTCTGTCCACTATGTAATGCTCTGCTATCTCCAGATCATGTAGCCCCTGGTAAATTGCCCTGGGTCTGAACACTCTTCTCCTCCTCCTCAGTCTGTGGCGGTTATCAGCATTATCCACCTCTCCACCCTCAGCCTCTAGCACATACTGATGGATCAAAGTAATAGCAGCCCCTAACATTTTTCCAGTTAAAATTCTCCTGCATGTGTACATCAATGGTGCAGAGATTGTGGGAAAAAACAGACTGTAAGGTGTTTCCATAGTTTATACTGTTGTGCTGCAGATGCTGTCTGTATGATTGGCTGGCTATAAAGCTATCCATATGCTAGCTATGTAATTTTTATTTGATTGCTTTTATTCTAATTCCCTTTTTTTCCCCTTTTTTCCCTTCCCATTTCCTCCCCATTTAAGCGTGCAAACCCGGTACCCAAATGTAAACAGTCCTATTATATCCATTTTATTTGTTTGTTTTAGACCCAGTGTGCACTGCACAAACCCATTTATCTAATGTAAACATTAAGAAATAGCCCTGCCCTGGCTGCAAACATGCTCCTCATTTCATGGAATAAGTCAATACAGCCTCAGACATACCCCCTTGCTTAGCTGTGCTTAGCTAATCTTATCTCTGCACCTTAGGGCTCCAATGTGCTTACAACATGCCTTACACACCATCTTTTCATGTTTGTTGCTCCTCTTAGTTACACCATTGTACTACAGGACCTACACAGTTAGGTGCAGTTTGGGACTTAGAAGATTTTTTTGATTCAGTAAATTTCCCCTCATTTGCATATCCAACTACATTAGTCCATAGTTACTGCACTAACACAGAGCCTTTCCCCTTACCAACCACTGTTCCCTGGTATTGTTTTCATTCTGCATGCCATAGAATATAATGAAAAAAATGCACGTTTCCCTTAAAATTGAGTTTTTACATTTATTTTTTATTTTCGGCACAATCCCATTTGCGTGACGCTGCCCTATGCTTAAATGGCCGACATCAGCCCAAAAAAATAAATTTGATTTTTATAAAAAAAAAAAAAAACAGTTTTCCATGAGAATGGCCATATATTTGGCCACTGGCATGCCTAATCAGTATAATACATGCTTTTTTGGGAGCTGTCATGCCTCTGTTTTGTTATTTGCAGAAATGTATTCGGTTAGTAACCGAATACATTTTTGCAAATAACACTGTTCTTGCACGAATACCTGCCTGCTTGGTGAATTGGTAATTTGGCTCATTTAAATGGTTTTCACCAGCAAATGAGGAAATTAGCATCATGCAGTCATTTCCATGCAGAGACATTGTAGGCATGCTCGTGCACATCAGATCAGCTGTTTGCTGGATCGCTCAGCAGCCATATTCCATGCAGTACACTGTTCCTGCATGGAATTTTCATCTTAATGAATCCCAAGGTCTATCTGCCTTTTTAGGGGATTCAGGGTGTTTGTCAAGCATGTTGCCAGCTGTAATAAAAACATCCTCCAAAGAAGAATGCACAGGAGGAACATAACAAGTCATAATATTTTTCACAGAAACTGGAATGTCATTTTCATCCCACTGAAAATATTGATTCATTCTAGAGATGGTTTCAGAGAAGGAAAACTCTTCATGGGGAAACTCAGTAGAAATGCAGTCCTTAGATCTGTAGCCTGAGGCAAAATCACAGTATTTATTCCTTCCACTTCCATTCCCTGTTCATCACACTGATAATCTTCAGACACTGAACCTAGAACATGAACAGTTAAGTGCCTGAATAATTTCCAAAACTAAGCCCAATAAATCCTCCCTAACTAATGGAACAGAGACAGGGAATATAAATGTTTAACTTACTGCTTCTTTTTAACAGGATTCCCCATGGAAGCAGACTGACTCCTGTCAGGGATGCCATACCAGGAAGCAGGAATTTTAACTGGCTGGACAGGGAACAATTTCCTGCTCCTTCTTCACAGACTGACAAGAGTGGTTCTCCCATGTCCAGAGAGGACACTCAGACAACCCCAGTCTACAAGACTAACCCCAAGTCCATAGTGGCTGGAAGGACTACACCAAAAAATCAGGGAAAAAGATGAGTGGTCTAAAAAACCTAGAATGGCCACTGCAGGTTCACTCATCTCCAGCTGAGTCAAGGAAGCAATCTGTTGAACTGGAAAAGCTGAAAATGTAATATTTTTCTTGTGTCCAGAGGAAAAAAAGACCTAAGGAACTGGTAAGCTGTTCCATGGTTAAAAGGTAAAATGTAAGTAAAAATGGTGTTTCCACATAAATTACACAATGACAAGCAGAAAAGACATTTGTCACATCCCCAAAAATCACTTCACAAAATTATTAACTACAAAAAATAAACTAGTTTAAAACTGAACATTACAGAAAAAAAAACAGAATAAGCTGCTTCTACTGGCAAAACTGTCATGTGACAGTCCCAAAAGCAGTATAACCTACATAAAAACAAGCAGTTCTTTTAAAAAAATACCATTTTAGTCATAAAAGTTGAAATTAGAAGGTTTTTCCCAGAAAGGAAACTTATCAGCCCAGATGAGTATGAATGCTAGCTGACCATTGATCTCCAAAAGCCCACAAGAGGAGCATTGTTTAGCTGCAGGAAAGCCCTGAAGGGCTCGGCACCCAGAATTCTGATTTTCTCCCTGCCTAGCTCATGCTACCAATGGTCTGGCTATACAGAGGTGCCCTTAATCTTGATAAACTGGGTGGCTTTTCTGTCCGGGTAGGGTATAACCCACATAGCTAAGGTTAATACAGCAGTGATCTAATGATGAACATTATCAGTGTATATGCTTGGTCAAGCAGAAAATCCTTCTGCTTTTCAAAGTGTTTGTCTACTGTGTTCTGGATCCTCACTATATCTCATGAATGTAGTTTACATAGTCATTTAGCTGATCTGTCATGGTGCATCTTTTGTTTTTGTTGATCTTTTTCGTAAGCCAATTGTACAATTGGCATTTTCTCTGGCTGAAGTTAGATGGTGTAGGTAACTCTATATTCATTCTCATTCCCATCAACGACAGTTGTAAAGGTGACAGTCCCACCCATCATAATAGAGTATTTATGTATTCAAGCAGTGCTTACATAATTATCTTGTTTGGAACCAGCAAAACTTTTTTACACAATATATTTTTAGAGCTAGTATGAGTATTTTGACCTGGCCTCTTGATTGTACATGCTTTCTTAAAAAGGTTATGCACTGAAATTCCCAGTATTATAAAAATGTGTAACATTTCTCACTTATAAGCTATGCACTGTTCTCAGTCATACGGATATCAGGGATTCCATGATATGAAAAAATGGGTTTCATTAGACTGATGATTAATTGTGATGATTCATGTCCTCATTTATGACTTCCAGATATTTGGAATAATAGACAACACAGATGAGACACTGTTCTTGAACTTAAAAAGATCAGCTGATACTTTATTCCATGGTCTATCAGGTATATCATGAAGAATTAGAGTATCTTTAGTGTTGCTTTTAACATAACTTATGTTTGACAGGATATAACAAACCTCATATTTGGTTCATTGAGAAAGCATATATTCACACTGTGCAATGGATGGATGCATGCTAACCCAGAATGGAGGTAGGCAGTGCCACTCTGCTGTCAAACTCTGACTTGGGCATCTGTGCATTGTTATCATCACTGGACTTTGCACAAATGCCAACATTAGCCTGTTGTCTTGTCCTGGCCTCTACAGGTGTCACTGTAGGAGTGATCCTACATGTAACTACACAACAAAAGACAAGCAAAAGTGAGCGTGAGTACCTGTGCATTGACTGCGCACCTGCTGCATGCACACTAAAGATGTTTATGGAAGATGTACCATACATTCACAAACTACTTCTGTTTCCATCATGATGTGATTGGATACCTAGCAATCCTATGATAAAACATAGATATCAAATGTTGTGGTCAGCCTGTAGTCTCTATGTACAGTTCTGGCTTATGGCAGTCAACTGAGCATGATACAAACCAGACACATTATACACTGATGCACATGGGTGGGTTAATCATCAAGCCATAGCTCTTTTCTTCAGCAATAATCTCAGAACCACTGTCACCCTGAAGGTGCATCAAATTCTCCTCATAATCTATCAACCTCTTGATCTGAGGTGCTCCCTCTGTGATGAACCTTCTACCTACTATGGGATGTGCCTTTACCCTGGCATGGTATGGCATCTCAACACTCTTAAAATGTGCAGTTGTGATCTACCCCAAATCTTTTATGCGATGGACAAATGTCTGCCACATCTGCTCCATGAAGGCTGGTCAGCATCCCTCACCCCAGCAGATGCTGTTCACGTGCACTAAGTGCCTGTAGCAAGGCATAATTTTCTACAGGGCTAAATTATCTAGCACCTGTTATACACATCATACTCCAAACATACCAACATGAATACCTATACAATGCTTTAATCTGTATAATACGGTAACTAGCAACAGGGCAGCTACAGACAAAGGGGTTATGCTAGTTATACCATAATACATGTAAACAGACAGCTACTGCAGCAGAGACAGATAATGGGAATACAGAGAGCATGAATGCTTGCAATATATTAGTACATATGTACTCACCACACATCTCATCTGCTTTGTTAGGACCTACAAATATGCATCGGGTGTGGCAGTCATCCATGCTGTCACCATTAGGGCCTATGACTCATACCTCTCAACTTCTTAGCACAAGAAATCTGGACAAAACATAAAATAATGGAGGGACAAAGCCCCAAAATAGGGACAGAGATTTAAATATAGTTCTTATAAACTTAGAGAGTTGCAAGAAAGACAGGATTTGTGTTAGCATGCATGTTTTGAAGGATATGAAGTCTGAGACCCAAAGTTATGTTATTATTTAGTGATTTCCAGAAAACTACAAATTTAATGAGGAACACACCAAAAGTATGAGGCATAAAGCTGGACATTCTGTTAAAATCTGGACAGTTGAGAGGTATGTCATCTGGCCACAGGGCTGATTTACCACCTTAATCTGCCAAAAAGATTAGACAGGAAATGCCCTAACCACACATAATGACATACATGTACAGGCACAGCTATGTACTGTGGGTTACCTTGCTACTGACACAATCTACATGCATTATACATATGCAGATGCACATATTCCTATTCTTATTTTTTATTTTTATTTTTTTTGTAATGAAAATTTTGGATTAAGGGAGCACATCCTTTTGAAGTTCGAAAAAGTCAGTTTACTACAGACATTCATAGTACTGTGATCCTCTTCAGGTTGCCTACACATCCAGATAATGGTGTTACTCTGCATAATACCATTGCTAAATAGCCAGTGCAGCTTTGTAAAGTTGCATGACCTAGCATACAGAATGTCAGCACACATGTGAAGTAATTCAGTTTTACACCACTTTGCATGACATACAGTCAAAGCAGATGTGGCTGCTTGAATGTGAATGAATGGCTTCTTCTTGCTGCTATACATTTGTATTTTAAAAATGCAGCTTTCTGCCAGAGCTAGCTACCAAGAACTCATGGCTGCAAGCTTGTGTTGGAGACCTGCATAAGTACACAAAAACTCTGCTACCTCACCGATACATGCTTTGCTACCCACTATTCAGAAATCACATTGTAGGCATTATTCCCAAGCTACCATTACATTCCATATGAAAGTGATATTTTTTTCTGGAGGTGATTCAGGATAATCGTAGCTAATGCTCATGCCTATCATAGAGCATCTACAGGCATACCTCACAATTGTCCAGGTTTTCACAGAATGTCTAAATTTTTGCCTAATATTTTTGGTTGTTCCTCATAAAATGTGTGGTTTTCTGGCAAGTCACTGGGATGATGTGAGGACTGAAGTCACCAAATAATAGCATACATTTGAGTTTCAGACTTCAGATCCTTCAGAAAATGTATGCTAAAACAAGCACTTTAACTGTAGCAACTTTCTAAGTTTATAAGAGCAATATTTAATATATGTCCCTATTTTTAGGCCTTTGTCCCACCCATTTCATCAGGCTTTGTCCAGATTCCGTACACTAAGATGTTGAGAGGTATGCCTACATGGTGCATAAAAGACAACAACATTATGCTGTATTTCCATAAGGGGCATTTCACAGTGTATCTTCTGGACACTAGCAATGGTATCTTCAAACATTTTGATGCTTGGTGTGACCTGGCTGAGGAGTTTTCCCCAGCCACTGGCATCACCAGGACTGAGGAACAGTGTAAACATCATTATGATGATCTGTGGCATAGGAACCCATAACACCTCCATGCATGGGAAGCAGACATTCCCCTGAATAGTATAGCAAAATGAAAGCATTGTACTTTTTTTTTCATTTATTTTTGGAATTATCCTTGTTACTGGTTGGTGTTTCTGAAGTTCAGCTAAGGAAATTTGTGTATGCTAGTCTGTTAAATTCACTGTCTGGTGAAGGTAGTGATAGCATTTCAAGTAATATGCCAACTACATTTGTTGTTAATTTCTGAGGGAAACTGCAATGGGCTAGGATTCTGATGCTTCATCTCACAGCGTTTATGCACTACCTGATGTGGACCTTTCTGCAGTTGTTCTATTTTTGTGTAAGTATGTTAAGTGCACAGTGAGCACATGCTGCTCCCCATTACACAGCTAACACAGCATCTATTTGGGACTGTAATGTACCTGGTGTCATCTTATCTTACACATGTCACAGTTCTCGGATCCCATTATGTTTCATCATGAATAGGGTATGATACTAATCATATCACTTCCTACAGAAGGTGATATGATATTAATCATATCACCTTCTGGAGGAGGAAGAAGAAGACTGTGGCTTGCCATAGTTAGTTCCTGTCACTAATGCCAACATTTGTTTTAAATATATTCAGTCCACTGTCAGGGTAATTCACTTATGACAAACTTCCAATTGTGGGTCTTCACTGCAGGCTAGGGTGAATACTTTTTTTTTCACACTTTGACACCTGCTGCTTGCAGATCACCTGCCCCTTTCATAGCCAGTCAGAAATTCATTCCCATTACTGAGAGGGCAGTCATTAAAGTATCTATCAATGTTTGTGTGTGAATTGCTTCCAAAGCCCCACTTGCTACACATGCACAATGAGTACAATGAGGAAGGTAGGCATACCACGGTTTTGATGACACTGGGTGGTCACTCACTTCTGTAAGCAAGTAACCAACCCCACCCACCAACCTTAAACACAGAAGGTAGTTTATTCAAGCTACATTGGAGAAATTTCACTTCCCCATATAATCCATCAGCATGTGTCACCACCCCCAAAGAAAAAGATGAGCTGATTACCCCATTCATCCTTCTTCCTCTGTGCCTGTCTCCTTCAGTGCCATTAATTGAACTCCTATCACTTGAGTCACAGGCAGGGCTCCATTCCACAGTACCATGGAGCTGGGATAGGTTGGGATGATAGATTTGCCCAGCAGGCACCCCCTCTGCTGAGGGCTATTGCTGTGGAGCTTAAGGGCTTTGAAGCTGGGAGTGCCTCATCAGTTGGGAGTCTTAGCCTCTCACCAGTAGATAGCCCAAGCTCATTGCTTGATGATGCTAAGCCATAGCTGGCACAGAGTGGTGAACAGTGCAGTGGAGACAGAACAGGTGTCGGGTATACAGTATCCCTGAAAGAGAGCATGCTAAGTTGGCCAGTTCCTGTCATCAGACCATCATAATACAATGCAACCTATACCACCAAGCACAGTAATCCATAATGTGGTGAAGGATCACTGTAATGTGTCTCTGGGGTGGGAGAGCAGATGGTACTCTGATGTGTCATATCTCACCATATCCCTAGCCATATTTGCCCCTGTCATCTTGTGTCAAATTTCATAGACTGTACAGAGTTCACTCTTCTCCATCACAATTTGTCTGTCAACTGTTTTCATCCATCCTATGTCATCCCATCCTAGTCATGCACAGCCATGCCTGTTTGTCTGTTATATTTTATCTGTATCTATCAGCCCTTGGAAAGTATTCAACCACCTTTCCTACCCTGCTTTGCCTATTACCCTTTCTTTTCATCCTTTTACTCTTTAGAAAAAAAAAAAGGGCCTTACCTCCAAAACAAATGCTGAGCTGCCTTCCCCCATTCTGCATACTCTTGTATGTTGTACTTGTGTACGAGTCTCTCCTTGCTGTCTTTCCTTTTTCCTCTTTTTCCTTACACCCTTTTCTCCCTCCTAAGCATCTGTGGATATGATAGGATTGGAGCTGCAAATACATATAACTATATAGCTTTTTGCAGCACTTTGTGCTATGCTGCCAAAAGACATGCTAACATGTATACCCTAACTAATACATGCACTGCTTTAATTTTGAGGTGCATCAGTCTGCGAGTTCACGTTTTCAGTTCTTCTGAGGCTGCCCATTGTGAAACTGGCATGAGGCTGCTCCATGGCCAGAGTCTTGCGTTTTTGAGTATGAGTTTTGCTCTATGGATGGGTCTACTTGAAGTGCAGGTACTGCATTTAAGTGCTTCTTTTCTGACTTTGGATATTTAGTAATTCCCCTATTAAATGACTACATATATAATTGTTTTATATGCAACTTCACATTGCAACCATTGTGAAAAAAACATAAAGCATTTCTATGAATTATGTCCAGTGTCTTTTGTGATTTACAGCTCTGGCGTTCTTCCTACATCAAGCCAGCACTTTCAGTCACTCTGTGTTTTTATTAGTTTCTCTTCAACTTCTTCAACTGTGTCCCAAAAAAAAAAACACTCTGGAGAAAGCAGCAGTACTTTGTTCATATATATTATCTTCCAAAAGTAAAACAAATACACAAAAGAACAAGCAAATAATACATATAAAGTGCAACAATGAAACTGGCTTGTACACAGAAAAGTTACTTTAATATGCACTGCAACAATGAAAATTACAAGCCTTGTTTAGCATCCTTATGAAGTATGCAGACAGCAGAGCAAAGATACGAAAATGAACTATAATTTGCAAGGAGTTTCAACACAGAAAAAAAAATATTGAAATTTAAACACAAATATGTTTAGTGACTCATTTTAAGCTCCAGAGTGATTATGTTACAATTGCATGATTTAAACATTGGCTTTCTCATTACTATTCTGTTTTACAGTAAGAGCTTGGATACAGTGGGAAATTGAAACTATTTATCATTTCACGTTTTGCAGTAAATAAATGGTAGAGTAGCCTGAAGAGATGCACCATCTCATTTCATCGGGAGACCCTTGGTAGTAGAGCACAATTTGGTGTAGTTTATTGTGTAGTCAAACAGAATATAAATGAGACAGCACTAGATGAATGCATGCATACGCATAAGCTAGGAGAGACAGACAACATGCCTGAATTAAAGTGAAGAAAACAACATAAGCTAGGCTAATTTACAATGAGCAAGAAGCAAGATACATTTACATACTGCAGTGTCTATTTATTGTATAGGGTACCTTGATATCGAATTTTTAAGAATATCAAAGTGAAATCCGAATTCACACATATTGCACTCTCACTTAACATTTCATACATTTCCAGTCTTTAGTCTATAAAAAATTAAATGAAGCTGAAATATTTTAATGTAGCTGTTAATAGTTGTCTTAGTCTGTAAAATATTGAATGCCTTGTGTAGGACACATCTACAATTAATTGTGTTATGTTTATGATCTTTCGGTTGTTGACAGAAAAAAAGTGATAAAATGAGAAGAAAAGTTAATTGGAACATATAGGTAGAAAGACAACAGATGCAATACATTTACACAAATAAAGAAATACAATTTTAGCATGGGTCTATAATATTCTGGTTATCTGATAAAATCCATGATGCTATCCCCATATTTAATTAAGGTTTGAGAATGCTTGTGAAAACCTAAAGCATATAGTCACTCGTCATATATATTATTTATGTTGGCTTCAACAAGACAAACATGTACTGTTAATGAAGCCTTATAGGACTGGAGCTAGGCTGACCACGTAACAGAAGAATACCTGTTTACACAGTGTTGAGTAAAAGGTGAAATTTCAGGACATCAAAGGGCTAGTTAGGAACAGATGTTGAGAGGGATTAAGAAGCTGGTGTCATGTTCTAGTTCCTCAATGGGGTAGGGGGATTTTTTTTGCTACAGGTTACATCTGTGTGTTGGAGATGTTGAGTGGCAAGCAAAAATAAGCATTTTAGCATATTATAACCTGTAACAATATAACCTATATAAACAGTAGATGAGCAAAACTAGGAAAACAAATCAGTTATAGGACCACTTCATTAAACAGTCTTGCAGTTACTTTATTGAAATCCTGTGACAGTGAAATAAAGTGGTGGAATTATACACTTAATGACTATTCATCAAACAACAATGCAGATGTCTTCTCACAGCAATACAAATGCATATTGCTATCTGTAGTCAGACCTAGAAATCATTACATTATATACCACTGCTGTCTGTACAATGCATGTGCCTTGTAACAGTTGTAAGCATTACAAATATTGTACATATGGCAGGCAAGTAATACAATTAGCAAATAAACTACCTAGGCCCACATACATATCATGCAATGTATGCCACACCTGTGCACCAAGCAACATTACCAAGATATTCAAAAATAACCAACCACCCAGGTATGTAAAATATTTTATTTATTTATTTATTTATTTATTGACTGGGAGTGTCCAACTGAGCAAAAGTTCTTTTTCAGTGGCGGTCTGGGGAGAAAAGCTCCACTGAAAATGCAATTTTTAATAACAAACAGAACATAGGAAGTAAAAACAGCAAGTTTCACAATAAACATGTTTCACAGTAGTTACAACAGGGTACAAGAGAAGTTTCTTATGAGAAGAGAAGAGAAGAGAAGAGAAGAGAAGAGAAGAGAAGAGAAGAGAAGAGAAGAGAAGAGAAGAGAAGAGAAGAGAAGAGAAGTAAAACAGTGTGTACTACATGAACTACAAAATGAAATGGCACCTCACCTAAGTGTCATGTTCACTCATAGCCTCACCTCAGGCTTTGTGCCCACTGAGTGGTGCACAGCTACAGTTATCCCACTCTACAAGGGGGGATCCTCCTTGCATCCCAGGAACTACTGCCCCATCAGTCTGATGAGCCTGACCTGCAAGGCCATGGAACGTATTATCATGGAACTTATAAACAAAGACATTGGTAACCTTCAAACACTGGACCCCACGCAGTTTGGGTTCATCAAGGGCCGATCTGGTCTCCTGAACCTGATTGACTTCTTTGAATCAGTCTCCAGAGCTGTGGACGAGGGTAAGGTGGTCCACACAGCCTAGCTGTACCTCGCCAAGGCCTTCGACACCATCCCCCACTCTGGAATCATAGATAAACTTACTAAGCTGGGCATTAATCCCTACATCACTCGATGGGTTGCCAACTGGCTTACTGACAGAGCCCACACTGTAGAAGTAGCTGACTCCAAATCCAGCTCCAGACAAGTGACAAGTGGAGTACCTCAGGGTGCAGACCTGGAACCACTCTTGTTTGGCAATTACTTCTCTGAAGTACAGGCCAACACTAAGAGAGTCTGGCTAACAAAGTTCACAGAAGACTGGAAACTGGGAGCCATTATTGAATCCCCAAATGATGTGGCTATTCTACAAAAGAGCCTTACAGAAACAGATGCTTGGTTACAGAGCCATGGGCTCAAGCTCAGTGCCAAAAAATGTATAGTTATCCCCTTTGGGAAAAAACATATACCTATGAATTACCACATAAGTGACAGTACACTAAACTCCAAAAGTGTGATAAGAGACTTAGGGGCACAGGTGGACAGTGGTCTCACCTCCGATAACCACATTGCCACAACAGTCAGGAAATTTTTCTATATGGCACACCTCATCAATAAAGGCATTTCATCCAGAAAAAAGGAGGTCATTGTCCCACTGTAATCATCCCTCATTAAACCCATTATAGAATACAACACCCCGTTTGGTATGTACCTCTCAAGACATCTGCAATAACTGGAAATGCTGCAGAAATACCTCACTAAAAGAATCACAGGCCTAAAGCAGATGCCCTATGCTGACCATCTAAAAAAAACTCCACCTATACTCTGTTGCATATCATCTACTCAGAGGTGATCTCTGCTTAACATACAAGGCCATGTTAAACCCAGAGCTGTTGGATATGCTACACTTAAAGAAATCGCAATGCCTCAGAGACATGCTCCAGGGATCTAAACCTTGTCATCACAATGAACAAAACATGCTGGAGGGATTGGTTCCTGACCCAGAGACTCCCCAGACTCTGGAATAGATTGCCCATACATGTCAAGCAGAGTGCCTCTTTGACCCTCTTCAAAAGGAACCTTGATGATTGGATGGGTGATAGGAAATTCACCCCGGGGATCACATCAGTCGCCCTGCTAGACAGGGGTCCAGGGAAGAAAATACTGTGGGAAGAAATAGCCAGGGAATTGTTATGGCTAGGCTTGTATAGGCCCTAGGACCGATAGCCTAGTACCAACCTATGAACCTATGAAAATATTTGTATGTTTCATACAATTTGTCAAAGTGTCTATTTGACCAAATATACATGCAAGGTGGGTAGTTAGTCTTCATATATTAACAAAAAAAGCAGTAGTTAATATAAGTTCACTTTATAATAAGAGTACAGAGATGAGACAAATTGTGAGACAGTAAAGCATCAGTAAACAGTAGAGTAGCCATGGACAAGATATGTAATGGATATGCCTGATCAATAATAAGGGTTAAAGTGAGAGTATACATTAACGTTATACTAGGTGTATGCATTGGTTATGTATTCAGTAGTGTGGTGACAGGATAGGTGACAGTGCAGAGAGTGCAAGCAAGTGTCAGATATTGTGATGGTGTGGGTAGGAGTTACAGTTACAAGTAGATTATTAAGCATATATAGTTTGATGGCCTTTGTAAATTCATGAGGTGAAGTTATTTTTCTAATCTCAGGGGGAAGCTTGTTCCAGTTATGGGCTGGAAGATAGTTATACAGTTTTTTTCCCATGTTTTTATTGGGCTTAAAATTTTCCAGCTGTTGAAAGTTAGATCTTCTGAGGTTTCTGGCTGGAGTATAGAGAGGGACCAGTGAGGAGATGCTAGGACAGGCAGATGCTTTGCAGAGAATAGAATGACTGATTGAGATTGTGGGAGTTAAAATTGCTGAGGGAATTCAGGCCAGTTCAAGGCAGTGAGTGAAATGCAGTGATGTGAGTTAGGGAGATGATTTGCTGCAAATCCTGCAGTTTGGTTATAAGTACTTTCAATTTTGATACATTGGCAAGTATGGATTTAGGAGCCACAGAGGAGGGTGGGGAGAAGATAGGTATGGGTGAGAGCAACCGTAGAATCATTTGTGATGTACTTTTTATTTCTATAGAGCAGTCCTAGTTTTTGGTAGTTTTTTTTAAATACATTGGTGGGATAGTCATTGAATTTAAGTTGGTCATTAATGATGACACCAAGGAGTTTAGTTTGGGGTTCTACATTGACGGTTGTGATGTCTGATGAAGTAATAGAGAAGATAGATTTAAGGTGGGAAACAGATTTGGGAAGGAATACTAAGAGTTTTGTCTCCTTGGGGTTGAGAGTGAGTTGGTTGCTAGAAAGCCATTTTTCTACAGAGTTAAGAAGTGCTGATTGAGGATAAGAAGTTCAGAGATGGTATCAGCTGTGGTGAGGATGGTAGAGTCACTGGTGTATTGAATGATAGTAGAGTGAGGGCAGGAGGTAAAGAATGTTGTAGATGCACATACAATATGGCACACAGAGAACAATCTTCATAGCCTCAAACTCTCATTACTGCTACTACTACTACCATTACTACTGAGATACTTATGCCACACACAGATCTCCAATGTTGTAACCCTCTGTACTCTAATTTCTTCCTCACTATTCCAGCTCAGTTACACCAACGTTCTCTACTCTGTTTATATACGTGCTTCTTCAGTGATTATTTCTCCATTTGTTTAACATCTCACCTTATTCATTTCTTCAGTTCATTGTACTTTCTATGCAATTACTCCATAACTAAATTGTATTGTATATGTTCTATTATGGGTTACACTTACTCATGCTAAACATGCTAAACTATTTATCTTGATTGCAATGTTCAATTTATTTTTTTTCTTTTTGGATGTTTTTTACTCCTGGGCTGAACCTGTAAATGATCAAATGATCCAATAAAGTGAGTGTTCTACCCCAGGTAACAAAATTAAATAAATAAACTGCTTGCTGCATGACTGTAGGCAGAGTATAGGAAGAGCTATAGCCATTCAACACAAGGAAATTAAAATATGGCAAGCACACAAAAGCGGTTTTGGTCATCTCATGAATAGCAGAACAAAACTGTTGCTGTCATACAGACAAATGCTTGGATGAGCAACACTGGCATTTGTACAGTATGCTCCAATATAAACATCAATAGCATAACATAGAAACTGTGGAATAATGAAGGGCAGAAACTATGGAATAATGAAGGACAGAAACTGTGGAATAATGAAGGGCAGGAACTGTGGAATAATGAAGGGCAGAAACTGTGGAATAATGAAGGGCAGAAACTGCGGAATAATGAAGGGCAGAAACTGCGGAATAATGAAGGGCAGAAACTGCGGAATAATGAAGGGCAGAAACTGTGGAATAATGAAGGACACTTTTGCCAGGAATCACTCATGATTCTGATGATGGGTTCTTTTTGAGATAGTACTCCTGCTGCTGCAGGTGAGTTTCCTATGACACCCTTCTCACCCTTACATCTACATCCTGATAGCTGCAGCAGCGGGACTTTAAATGTAAACTCATGGGTAGTGCCTTGTGTATTTGTATGACTGTGAATACCAGTCTCCAGAGCAGCATTATACTTAACTCTTATGTCAAACCATCTGCATAGGCCCTATTACCTCAACAGTATCCTGTTTTTGCCACACACAGTAGACATGTTAATTGCTGCTACACCATCACCATTTCCTAGACCCACCATTTGAGCTGAAGATGAGCTGAATGCATTGGTACATGTATGAACACAACCATGAAAAATGACCATACATGCATACAACAATAACATCTACTCTATGCTTTTCTGAATGTATTAGTACATGTGAGAACACCACAATAATAATTACCACACATATAAAACAGCATCTGCTCTGTGATGTGATAAATGTGTAGGTACATGTGAGAACACAGTCATGAAAGTATCATACACATATAAATCAATAACATCTGCTCTATGGTGAGCTAAATATATGGATACCTGTGTAAACACGGCCTTGATAAATTACCATAAGCATATAAAACAAAACTGCTCATTAATAAGCTAAATATATAGGTACCTGTGAGAACACTGGTGTGAAAAATTGCCTTACTTGTAAAACAATAATATCTGCTCTGTGTTCAGCTAAATATAGACATAGCTGTATGAACAGAGACATGAAAAATTACTATACACATATAAGACAACATCTACTCCATAATGGGCAGAACATATAGGTACCTGTGAGAACCCAGCCATAATAAAATACCATATAAATATGAAATGATAATATCTACTCTATGATGAAATAAATATATGGATACCTATGAGAACACAATCATGAAAAAATATAATATGGGCTGGATTCCATAAATTATGTGGAATCTGACACATTTCACCAGTATCAGCACAAAACTTGAGGACAAAATATAATATGTAAATATTCCACAAGAAACTCTGTATAGTTTAGCACACAAAAGAGTATTGCAGTAGCAATGGTGCTCTAAAAATTCCACAAGCAAACTATAAGTAATGAGAAATGGTCATCAAAATGCGTTATACAATAGCAAAGTTAATGAAAGAGGATCACAATTCAAACATCCTGATAGTTATATGGACATATATAAAACAAATATGTCCAGTAAGGTTAAGGACAATTACAGAATATAACTAACTGCATTATGATACAATAAAAAAGAATGTAATGCTAACTATCCCAATGTAAAGCTGCATGGAATTCATAATACTTTTGCCAAAATATTCCTAGAAACATTACAGACAGCTACAGATATTTCCATAATTCATTCACTAACAAAAAAATACTTGTTTCAAAGCTCCAATTCCATTTGTAATATATATCATCTGCAATCTTTGTAGTAAGCTTACAGACAACTATTGGTATCTTCCTAAGACATGTACTAATATAATATGACTTCTTGCACTTATGAATTCTGATGGAATCCATACATTTTCTAAGAAAATAATTAAAGGCAAAGGGCAATCATGGCCACAACACCACAGCTAACATTTGCTAACAAAGTGTTCAGGACTTGTGTGGAGAACACAAGTAATCCACACACTCATGGAAAGTGTGGGATGGAAAAGAAGATGGTGGGTATTGATGAGGAAGAGGGACACATACGAGGGATGTTGGAACAGGAAAATCTTATGGAAAGTCAGAGTAGCATGGACAATTTTCTTCTGGTGGGAGATGGGCCTTTTTTTTTTTAATAATAGAAAGAAAGGTAAAGGTAGGGAAAGAGGAGGAGAAGGCTATCGCAGCAGATATACCCATAGAACAAATATCATGACATATGATAGACAAAGGATGGAAAAAAGCAGTAAGGAATGGTAAGTTACACAGACATGGGAAATGGAAAGGTGTCAAATAAGGTGGTGATGCATACAGCCATGGTGAAAATCAGAAAAAAAATGATCTACCTATGGACTATGTATGACCAATGGTTCATGTGTGTTGGAAGGTAAGGATGACAGTACAAATTGGATAAATAAACACATATCCAAGTAGTACATCACCACTGCAGGTTTAAGCCAAGCGATATCATTCACAGATGAGCAAATGCAGGTCTAACAATGGTAGATAACTCCAGCAGAGGACAGAACCAAACCTATGACCATGCATGCAAAAGGCAAACAACTAAGCAAAGTGTCAAACAAAAGTACTACAGAAAAGTAACAAAATGGCTGCTACATACACAAGTAGGTGTACATAATTAAAACAAACATGTAATGGAAGGCAGGTATGTTACACACATATGCCATGCTAAAGGCAACACACAGCTGTAGATGTGCATGTATCACTGTCAGTGGCATAAATGGAATGTACCTAAAATCAAGGTTAATATACATACACACACACACACACACACACACACACACACCAATGACATGTAAGAATATTCACAAAAATATAAGACTAAAGGTAAATAAATATAGCAAATTTTGCACATGGGTGTCAACAAAGTACAGTGTTTAAGGCACAAGTATAATGAGTGGACCAGCACGAAAGGAATTGCTTAAATGAGAATTTAATAGCTAACCATCAGTCCATACAAAGTAATGGTAATAACCATTACTAAAAGCAAACCGGTTTCGGCTTGTGTAAGCCTTTATCAATGCTAGTAAAAAAAATCAAAAAATCTCCGCCATATTAGGCACTATTTATATCCCAGCTCTTAAAGGGACATACATCCAAACCATCAATTAATACATTTTATAGTTCCTAATAGAAAAAATTATTACATAGAAAACAATGTAACATGTATCTTTGAAGTTATATTAATATAGGAGATATCTAAGTAAATAAATAAAATTATATATATATATATTTTTTATATATACATATTTCTCTCCTGCTCATGAGAATATTGTTATCCAAATGTATATATAATATAAAGACCATATTATGCATATATATATAGCTATAATATGAAAAGTTTACATATCTGAAAAAATACAATATTCCCAATGAAAAAAATAATATTACATGTTTGTATTGTAAATTTCCCTCTCATTGTTGTTCTGATATGTTTAATCCTGGTCTAAATAGACCCCCCAGTTTGGTAATCCATTTATTTTCCATATCATTGAGCTTCTGATGCCATCCTGCTTTGAAATTTCTGTGTAAAATTATCCTATCTATAACAACAAATTTGAATGTAGCAGACGGGTGTTCTAAAGTATGTTTAGACAATGCATTTGTTATACGTCTATTTCTAATCGCACTCATGTGTTCGCCTATTCTAAATTTAACTGGCCTAGAGGTCTGTCCAATATAAAAAGCAGAACAGGTGCACGTGGCCAAATATACCACCCAATCTGAACTACAATTTGCAAATATTCTGATGTTAAAGACCTGCGAAGTGTTCTTACTTGAGAACTCACTCGTTTTTAATACATGTTTACAAGCAGAACAGTGGCCACATGGAAAACAGCCTTTCAATATATCCCCAAATAGGGTAGTTTGTTCTGGTATATTGGGAATGTATCTCTTATAATGAGTAAAATATGAATTCATATTTCGTCCCCTTCGATAAGAGAAAAAGCATCGATCAGGTAAAATTTGATTCAGAGTGTCCTGTGATAATAAAATGCCCCAATGTTGATTGATATCTGTGAAGCGATTTATATTTGTCCCATAAGTGGTTACTAGCCTTAAAGGTTGATTGCATTGTTGTGCAGAAGTTGCCAAGTTGTGTGATTTATATTGCAACAGTTCAGTACATGCTAGCCTATTGGTTACGTCCATGGTTGTAGAAATATTGTGTGCCTTATAGCCACGATTAATAAATCGTTTAGACAAATCAACACTAAAGTTTGAATACTCTTGTTCGGAAGAGCAAATCCTTTTAATCCTCATGAATTGAGATTTAGGAATGTTGCGGATGTACATTGGGCGTGGCTTCATTATATACTAGCATCCCTCATGATTTAGGCATTCTTGCTGTATCATATTGACTTTATAAATCAGATCTATATTCAAGCTCCTTGAGGTGGTTTTTTTTCAGATATATTCAGGATGTGTATTTAATTGCCAATGTTGAAAAAAGTCTTATAGCCACTGATTACATAAACTGAGTGCAAACTAATGTGACAGAGTTTTACTATAAAATCTTATCTAAAACATTGCATTATATACCTTTGTATAAAGCACCATGTCTCTATAACCTCGTGCAGTTCTTACATAAATCTTTCATGAAAGTTATTATCAGAGAGTCAGGCACGTACTAAATCTATACCTCTCAACTGTCCAGATTATCACAGAATGTCCAGATATTTGTCTCATATTGTTGGTCTGTTCCTCATAAAATATGTGATTTTCTGGCAAATCACTGGGGTGATCTGTGGATTGAAGTAATGAAGTAATGATATATATTTAAGTTTGGGACTTCATATCCTTCAGAAAAATGCACGCAAAGACAAATTATGTTATTCTATCAACTTTTTAAATTTATAAGGGCAACATTTAAAATATGTCCCTATTTTTGGGCCTTTGTCCCCGCCATTATGTCTAACTTTGTCTAGATTTCTTGCACTAAGAGGTTGAGTGATATGACTAAATCTAAGAATTCCCTTCCACCCTTAAAACCCTAAATGCATTTGTATACTGGAGATCTCTTAGTCATATTACTATAGTCTTTACAATGTGTTTTGATGATGGTATCTTTCCATTAAAAGAAAAGGTCACAATTCTGTAGAAATGCATATAATCTTTCTCCAAATATTATGGCAATTCAGTATTAATATATCCTCATGTGTATCACATTCCCAGCCAGAAAATAAGCTATTTAGCTCCTACAGGAACCCAAGCAAAATGCATCATTGCAGAAAATCACATTGAAATGTCTGTCCATTTGACATGTTCATATAAGAAGCCATATTTTAAGCCCCTATCTGACAATTCTTATCAAAACATCAAAGAAAGTATACTTTAATACTCAGGTACGCACTTCACTTATTTAATTTATTTATATTTTGTTGAAGAATGCCATTCCATATTTTAGGATTTAATGGTATAAGTGAATTGTACTTGATTTCGTATTTGTCATCGTATTTGTTTAGTGACAAAAAAACTCATCATTGTGGAGAAATATGTATGAGTTTCAATTCTGTTGCAGTGTCATATCAATGCAGATATATTCTTGACATGTACTGCATATGTGACATTGAGGAGAACTCATATCCTAGCTCCCAAAAGAAACTGCTTATAATGTAGATTTGGAGGCTATCACTATGAAATGCCTACAAAACTTGCAATTTGGTCTTTAGGTATCAGATGTGTAAGGTATGAGATGCCATACTTCAATCAGTCATTTATATTTCTTAGCAAAAAATCAAGGCTTTAAGCATGGATACATTACATTCACTAATTATTGCCAGTTGTCTGAGCTTGTTTACCAGTCAGTATTGTCAAGATTGTCAAGCAACTGAAATAGCCACCAAGAATAATCTAGTGTATGCCTTTTCACTAATGCCCAACATCTGGGAACAAACTGTCTTAAAAGCAAAAAGAGATCTGGGACAAAATTAATGGTAGACTGTTATGACTTATATCTACTCTATATAACCCTTATCACAAAGTAGGGAGTCTATATTGTCTTGGAAAATATTTAAAACATCTACATCTACTTAAAGAGCTACAAAATGGGTTATGTATTTTTGCTTGCTTGTGAAATGTTTTTTTTTTTTTTTTCAAAATAATTTTTTATTTTTTAAAAAAAAAAATAAGTAAGTAAAACCATGCATACACATAAAGGTACAAGCAATGAAAATACACAAGTATTACATACATGAAAGCTTGTAACCTTGTTATAAAGAAAAAAGAACATAAGAACATATTTAGCATGAACGAAGAAGAAGAAGACTACAACATCTTGAAGTACGCATAGTACACAAATTAACAACAATAACCCAAAATGAACAGTATTTACAGTGCTACCGGTACTAAAGAAAAAACAACAGTGTCACTAATTATAAGACTAAATATTAGCAGCCCTACTTGTAATTTGCAGTAGGAGGGAGAGGCCCCTCAAACAAAGATAGAGAATGTAAGGGAAAGTTTGTAGGATAGCCATAGTTTAGTCGCACAGGATTACTTCAAACAGGCTTTTCCAAAGTTTACTGAAGTAGGCTCTCTTCTTAGGTCCATTTATGATGAACTTCTGAGCAGAGATATATTTAATGGCCATGTCTTTAAATCCCCGCCAGCATAGTTTGGTCCGATCTAACTAATTATAGGTGATGTAAAGTTTTATGAGGGAGCACAGCGTTATTAGGATATGAAGATGAAATTTAGGCAGGCCCGGAGGGGGTATATTTAGGATAACCATTTCCCATGAGAGAGTGGAGCTACAGTAACCCATTTTTTTGAGTCGCACTTTGAGAGAACACCATAGTTTATGGGAATTATTGCAGTGCCACATAATATGTAGTAAGTCGTCTCTCACACCAGGACAGCACGTACATAAAGGAGAGCTATTAGAGTTAAATTTGTTGATTCTTACAGGAGTATAGTAGGAGTTGTTATTCAACATCAGTTGAGTGTATAAGAATTTTTTGAAGGGGGAAAGTTCTACAGTAGTTTTTATAGCTAGTAATTTTTGATCTTCTGTAATAGAAGAGTTTTGATTATCCCAGTATTTGGAGAATAGACAGTTACCTTTGTAAAGTAATGGGTGTAATCATTTGTATGACGAGGATATTGTTTTATTGTTATTAGCAACTGTATTAATGATTAGGTTTAATTTATCAATTAGTTGCGTATCAGGGAATATATTATTGGTTTGTGAAGATATAAGTTCCCTGAGTTGACGGAGAATAACCGTGTATTTGTTATTAACCTTAAGAGTTAATCGTAGCTCAGCAAGAGACAGGGATTTATATTTAAGAATATCCCATACTGTAAGGTCTTTAAAGAGAGGGAATTCCACAAGATCTATCATCTTGTTGTTGATCTTTAGATTTGGATTGAGATGTATTGGTTGAAGAAAAGGAAGAATAAGTTGAAGATTAATGTCCTTAATCAATTTTTGAAAAGATTTTATTTGAAATTTCAATAGGGGTGATAGTCTTGAACTCTTCAAAGAGGTGGGAGATAGAAAAGGAATAGAATTAGGATTAATTTTATTAGAGAGAATATGTCCGTGCCACATCTTTAACCAAGCTGGATAGTGAGTTTGAGCTTTACTATTCATGTTTGCGATGGACCATAGTTTATTAGAGCAAATAATTAGATAATAAAGCTGAAAATTTGAAAGGCCCACCCCACCTTTCTCCTTGGGAAGGCTTAATTTGGAAAAAGAAATCCTAACATTCTTAGGGAACCAAAGAAATTTGACCAAGGTTTTATCAAACTGTGAAAAAAGGTTGTTTGATATAATTACATTGGTCGAACTAAATTGATATAGGAGTCTGGGTAAAATATTCATTTTCACAATAGCTACTTTTGAAAGAAATGATAGATTCAATAACTTTCATCTTTGAAGGTCTTGACATATGATAGACCATGATTTAAGCAGATTATTTTGAAGCAAAGAAGCTTGATGCTTGCTTGTGAAATGTGATAAGAACACCTCCAACTTTAACTGCATATGTTCTTACAAATTAAGTTAGTCATCTGAAACAAACATAGTATCAGTTTTTCACTTCTAACAGGCACAACAATCCATCTCTTTGTATTGTTTTTAAACATTTGTATATTGCCAGAACTTATTCTCATCCAGCTGTATTAAACTGAGTACAAAAGTGAAGATTTACATGAGAAGATTTTTATGCATGCAGATGTTAGGAAGTGAATTTGTTCTTAAGTATAGGATTGTGGTTATGATGCTAAAACCTTAATGACCAGCACATAGCAGTGAATGTATCAAAGCATAAAACACACCTTAAGAGTGGATTATTATTATTATTATTATTACCATTATTATGACTATTATTATTAATACTATTACTACTACATGATGGTTAGTGTCAATGGTGTAATTTGATACTTTGCAACCCAGGGCTTAACTGAATATTTCTCAACTGTCATGCAAAGACAACTACACACACACACACACACACACACACACACACACACACACACACACACACACACAAACACATCCAGGGCCAGTGCTAGCATTTCGGGGCCCCCCAGCAAGTTTAAGCTGGGGGCCCTACCTGGGAGAATATAAAGCGTGGCCACATTGCAATCACACCCCCTTCTCTGTCAAGCTCATCCAGCACCATTTAACAATCACTGTATTGTGTTGCTAGATTCAGACCATTAAAAACACTTAAAGTGCCAAGGTACACACACTGACTGGCATTTAATACCAATGTTACATTATAAAAAGCCCCTGAACCACAGCAAGGTAGTCACTCCTAGAGATACATTCACACACTGACTGGCATTTAGTAGCAGTGCTGTTACATTATGATGAGCCTCTGTACTGCACAAAGATATTCCAAAGTCAAAAATAACCACAGAACTAAGGTGTAACATCAGGGATAGTTACAAATGTTGCTATGCTAAACTTAGAATTGTATTAGAATAACAGGGTTTGCATTAGCATTCATTAAAATAATCAGTATACTCTGCAAAATTCTCACGTCCACCCCCCCCCATTGTCTCAGTACAATTCTAGATGAGATAACAAAATCAAAATAAGAAAACAAGGCAAGCACATAACATTAGGGATTTAAAACAATATATATATGAACTAATAAAAATGGTAGAATAACAGATTTTCCAATAGCAAGCATTGCATGAATCCACATTTTTGATGAGGAACAGACTGAAAATACAGGGCAAACATCTAAAGATTGTGCAACATTCTCACAGCCCCTACACCTCTACTACCCTCTCAGCTTACCAATTCCAGTGTTCATTAAATATTATCAAAAGTGCACCTTCCCTCTATAAACCCCTTTTGATCTAGATGTATTATCGCTGGTAGAAACAGGCCTAACCTTGCCATCATAATTGCTATATAGGTCTTATGATTTAAAATTATTAGCCTACAGGGATTCAGATTTTTAAGATCCTTACCCTCTTTGACTATGGCAGCTACAAGACCTTGTTTTCAAGAACTTAGAACTTCCTCTCCCCGAAGATTTTAGTTAACAAAAGTTTACCCTGATCTGCATTACATTTTCTTTTGATAATTCCTATACCTATATAGGTATGCAATCAAGTTCAGGAGTTTCTCATTTGATTGTTTTCCCAGAGCATATCTTACTTCCTCTACTGCAATTGCTTTTTTAAGAAGGGCACTCATTTCCCAAGTCACCTGTCTATATTACTGCTTTGCCCTTCATACAGAGTCACAAACTAGGACCTGAATATCTCCCTTATTTCTGCTAATGTCTCTAAGTTCCCTCCTTTACAATCTCTTAGTTAATCTACTGCCCTTTGCACTGCCTGATGTTGCATAGCTTTGAAGAGTTGATGTGTTCACTAGAAATGCTTGTTTGAATGACATTATCTTTGCTCGTGTCCTTTCTTCCTCCATTTTGAGTAGTTGGGCCTGTTTCTCCTTCTTCCAATTTCTAATATCTAATGTCTACTTTTTATCTGCTTGTAAATCCCTAAGCTATCTCATCAACCTCACTTAAATCATTCTCTTATAATCATGTATTTTTTTCACTTGTATTTTCAATTGACACTTACCGTTATCCCAGTCATAGCTATTTATGTCTACTACCTGCTCTATTATCCTAAACGATTTAGACTTTAGCACCACTGCACAAAGTATCTGTCAATAATCTGTAAGTAGGGCACCTGCGCTAGTGAGTCCATTTACATTTCAAGATAACAGCTGTAACACAGTCATAATAATGTTTTATTAAACTCTCATTGTAAATGCTCATTACTGTACTCAATTACATTTAATCCAGCCTTCTAATAAGACTACTGTGTATGAAGTGGTGGTTTAGGCTTCTCCAAAGGGTCAGGCAATCACTTCTCCTACTCCAAGCATGGATTTTCAAAATCCCATCTACCTGTTTTTGAAGCAATAAGAGTTCTACTAACCAATCATTCCATAGTTTGTTATAGTTATGCCGTAGTGCTGTTATGAAATTCAGCTGTAATGATACTGTAGTTGGCATCTTAAAGACATTATCACCCCCATAACAACTTATATACAAATTGAAAGCTTTTCAAGATTAGGAAATAGTTTTCCTATTAGCAAATGGGTTAGCAACACTGTTCTCATGCCAATCAAAAACAATTTGCAGTACATATACCAGGTTGTTGAGAAACATCCTCCCCGCAGCTCACTTCCTACAGTTTCAAGCCTCATCCACCTGAAACATGTATAATGTGGCATGGGGTGCTACCCAATCACACCAGTGATTTCACTGAGCACACCAGCATGACCTTTGTGGACCCCACTTTTGTGATCCTCACCTCTTTGGAAAAGGAGGAGAATCAGGGCATAACACTATTGCAAGTATATGATTCCAGCCTTGCACGGCATTATATTCCCTAATCCAGAGGAGCCAAGTTCTGATGTGGCATCCAGCAACTAGAGTTCTCACAAAAGAGAATGTTTAAGGAAGTTAGTTGATAGATGCTGGACTTGCAACGTTTTTTTTTTCTTAACATCTTTATTAAGCCATACCTAAAACAGAGACGTGGGTACAAATATATTAATATAAAAGAAAACAAAGCTGCTTCTGAACATTATTCTACATAACTTGCTCTCACAGATTCGATCTCCTTATAAAATTTTCTTTTTCCTTTTTCTAAGGATCCCACCTCCAATTATTTTATCTCCTTTATGATATTAAGTACTTATTGGCCTATAGGTGTCATTTGCCTACAAGTCTGAGTCATAGGATGGAGAACTGTGATTTGCTATAGATTCAGTACTTCAGAACAGTACTTCATTTGCAGTTGGTTTAGATTTTATTCTCTAGTAACCGTTTTTGTCAGCTAGTAGCATTAAACTTGGGCTCCGAATTGCCTAGATATAATGACTCCTATTTCCCAGTTCAAAAGAATACTTTCCTTAGTTACAAGAATTTGCCCCCCCCCCCAACATTTCTGACAAAACACTCTGTAGGGAATTTTAAAAATGTGTTACCTTCTTACATTTCCAGAACATATTCCCAATTACCTCTTTCCATCACACCTCCAACATTTGCTGTCTAGATGACGAAAAATTGTTTGAAGTATTTTTGAGGTATAAAAACTCTTTAGGCAAACACTAATGCACAAAATTTTTAAACCTTTTGGACTTGAATAGTTGGGTGTCATACAGATGTATTTTTATTGTTCCTTGGTAAACTGCTGTTCCAGTCTCTCTTCCCATTTTTTTTTAACTTCCTCTAATTCATTCTTATCTTTATTATGCAATATTTTATATGTTCTACTAATGATCCCTTTTTTAACAGCAGATTTTATTCTAGACCCGTTTAAAAACTCTACCATATCTGGTCTTTCACTTAGCACTCCACTGTCCTTTACCTTTTGACTATTTTCTGTCATCACTCCTGTTAGTCCACACATGGACTAAAGAAGCTACTTTCAACAAAGTACTTTATATAGCTCTGCTTGGCAACTGAAGAAACAGATAATGAGGAGTCTGGTGACCAAGTTTTCTAAAAGGGTGGAAAAAGCTTATTCTTGAAATGTTTAAAAGGGATTATAGCCATGCGCTTCTACATTCCTAGTGAATAACCCTGAAGAGCACTGAAAATTCATCATTATACAGGAGTATGAGTAACTTGAGGGAACCCCTGTACAGATGGAACACCATCTGTTAAACACTTTGTTAAATTCTGCATTAAAACATCTGTTATATGCAAAACAATTTTCAGTATAAAAAATTCTTATTTTCTGAAAACCACTGAAGTTATACAGTACAGAAGATAACACAGGAAACCGGTGCATTACTTAATTGCTTATGTAAAGGCTTACTGTATTAATATAAGTTTAACTGTTACTAAACAACTGCTGACACAAATGATTAAAAAAAAGATATTCAAGCTTCAAAAAAGTAAATGCTACATTGTGATTCATGTGCAGTTAAAACTGATGTTATAGACTTAAAAAAATACAACAAATATATCACCACCAATCCTTGCTAGGCTTTACTCTTGAAATTCCATGTTAGGGGAAAAAAAAAAAAAACAACTTTCTCCCTAGCTGCTGCTGCAATGAATCAGGAAACTAGAATTTACTTCCTTGGCTGCTGCAGTCAATCAGATCCCTTGCTTTACTTAAGCGGAGCTGATTGAGTGCAGCTTACAGGCAAATTAAAAAAAAATGGAATCTCAGTGAAGCTTAGTTACACAGCCATGTGAATGTCCATGAGGCACTGAGCAAGGAGCAGAGGAAACAGAGAAACTCACGGCTGCTTCATGTGGGGGCCCTCATATGCAAGCAGATAATCAAGGCCTCCCAGCGACTGCGTGTTCTGTGGGTGCCTAACACCGGCTATGCACACATCTATATATAAATAAAAAAATGCAGCAAAGAACACAAGTTCTTTGCTACATTTAGGTGTTCTCCTTGATGCAGTTTCAAAAGGAGTCTGAAACTGTTGCAAGAAGCTTTGCTATGCTATAGCAATGAGCTGCTTGATACAGCTGTACTTTATGGCATTTAAGACATGTAAGTAGCCATGATCAGCTTGCAAAGATGGATGCTTAAATCTTTTACAACTACAGCTACTGCTACTGCATCTGCATGCAGCTAGTCCAAGAATAGATATGCTACTTACCAGTGCCTTGAGAAAAGAACCTGGAGCAGCCACCCCTCCAGTCCTACATTTGCTATGGCTTTGGTTAGTGTGGGTTGGGTGTTTTTTTTTTTTTCTTTTTTTGTTTTTGTTCCATAGTTAAAATGAAAGCACTGTATGTTTATAGGTTGTTTAATGTCCATCCATGCATCCATAACCCACTCTTTCTCATTTCTTCACATGAGGTCAGGGTGTCACATCAACAGTAGCAACTATCTGAAGCCAATGTAGGAATTTCAAAAGTTAAAAAAAATAGATTATATACAGTGTGAAGTATCAAGTATTGTAGAATATGCACAACAATTTATTATTTATTTACTGATATTTTGATTGTGGGGAAGTGACTACCAATGAATTTGCAATTCTTTTTTGCTCCATTGTTTACAGTACTTTGCCCACTTTAAATATTGTATTCTTCTATGCAATGCACTTATATGTGAAACTGCCTATAAGACAATGATAAAACAAAACATATAACTGAATGCATATTTAAAACTAATTAAAATGGTATACACTGAATCAAATGATCTGTAATTTTCATTAATTAGTTCATTCATTTCCATATACCCACCTAATTCAGTTTACAGATACAAGAGAGTTGGATAATAACCCAGCGATAGTT